>NW_024609339.1:27500-143471 GCF_018296145.1 Oncorhynchus tshawytscha
AATACTGTATAATACTGTATAACACTGTATAATACTGAATAATACTGTATAATACTGAGTAATACTGTATAATACTGTCTAATACTGTATAATACTGTATAATACTGAATAATACTGTATAATACTGAATAATACTGAATAATACTGTATAATACTGTATAATACTGAATAATACTGAATAATACTGTATAATACTGTATAATACTGTATACTACTGTATAATACTGAATAATACTGTATAATACTGAATAATACTGAATAATACTGTATAATACTGTATAATACTGTACAATACTGTATAATACTGTATAATACTGAATAATACTGTCTAATACTGAATAATACTGTATTATACTGAATAATACTGTATACTACTGAATAATACTGTCTAATACTGTATAATACTGAATAGTACTGTATAATACTGAATAATACTGAATAATACTGTATAATACTGAATAATACTGTATAATAATGAATAATACTGTATAATACTGAATAATACTGTCTAATACTGTATAATGCTGAATAATACTGTATAATACTGAATAATACTGTATAATACTGAATAATACTGTATACTACTGTATAACACTGTATACACACAGACTGTCTAATACTGTATAATACTGTATAATACTGTATAATACTGAATAATACTGTATACTACTGTATAACACTGTATACACACAGACTGTCTAATACTGTATAATACTGTATAATACTGTATAACACTGTATACACACATACTGTATAATACTGAATAATACTGTATAACACTGTATACACACAGACTGTCTAATACTGTATAATACTGTATAATACTGTATAATACTGAATAATACTGTATACTACTGTATAATACTGCATACACACATGCTGTATACACACATACGGTATAACACTGTATACACGCATACAGTATAATACTGTATACACACATACTGTATAATATTGTATACACACTTACTGTATACACACATACGGTATAGTACTGTATAATACTGTATACACACATACAGCATAATATTGTATAATACTGTATACACACATACTGTATAATACTGTATACACACATACTGTATAATAATGTTTATTACTGTATACACACATACATTATAATACTCTATAATACTGTTTAATACTGTATACACACATACAGTATAATACTGTTTATTACTGTATACACACATACAATATAATAGTGTATAATACTGTATAATACTGTATACACACATACAGTATAATACTGTATACACACATACAATATAATAGTGTATACACGCATACAATATAATAGTGTATAATACTGTATACACACATACAGTATAATACTGTTTAATACTGTATACACACATAAATGGAGAAACACAACACACACAGTGCTGTATATGTAGTTCTTCTAGAGTAGAAAGGAGAGTGGCTGTGGAGCTGCTGGCAGCCATTAGAGTCAGGTCAGTTACAGAGGTCATGGATATCTGGCTGCTGGCCCCTGGGGTAATGAGCACAGATTGGTTTAAATGGACTTTATTTGACTATCAAAGGTAGCTGTAATAAGGCCTGTATGAGACTGAAAAAGAGGAGAATGACTGAGATAGTGGTTATAATTAATGGAACTGATTTAAATGACATGGACTAGATCTTTTCAAACTATGCACCCGACATAATATCTATTCATTCTTCCTTTTTCATTCCCTCACACTTTCTCGTTCACTTACCAGCTCTTCTCCTTCCTTCTCCCCCTCTTTCTGTATCTCTCTCCCCAAAAAGGAGGGAAGTAGAGGCAGAGCTCTCTCTACCTCCCTCCTTTTCATTTACCATTTAGAAAATAAAATACCACTCAGTTTATCAAAAGGTGGATTTCCTAAATATATGTTATTCAGTCACAATTGTTCTCCCCGAGCCAACATTCCAAATGAACATTCCAAAGAAACAACAGAGAAACAGTTGGGAATGCCCATCGCATACTAACGACGGCCAGTTGACAATCCATAGGTTCAGACAGGTCGTTCAAGATTCGTGGAAATTGGACGTCTCTCCATATCCTGAGGATGTCGGGAAACTGGCCACTAGGGGCAACAGTGGGAGCTGTTACCATCAAGTGAGCTTGGGTTTTGAAAGTCTGTTGTGGACGTGGGTGGCGGTTGGGAGTAATCTCATGACTAAAGATCAGAAGGTTGTGTGGTTGAGTTGTGGACAATGTTTTTATGTGTGATTTTTGTTACCGTATCCCAAACTCTAACCCTTACCTCAACCATTCAGAATGAGTCCCAAACCTGAACCCTTACCACAACCATTCAGAATGAGTCCCAAACCTGAACCCTTACCTCAACCATTCAGAATGAGTCCCAAACCTGAACCCTTACCTCAACCATTCAGAATGAGTCCCAAACCTGAACCCTTACTTCAACCATTCAGAATGAGTCCCAAACCTTAACCCTTACCTCAACCATTCAGAATGAGTCCCAAACCTGAACCCTTACCACAACCATTCAGAATGAGTCCCAAACCTGAACCCTTACTTCAACCATTCAGAATGAGTCCCAAACCTTAACCCTTACCTCAACCATTCAGAATGAGTCCCAAACCTGAACCCTTACCACAACCATTCAGAATGAGTCCCAAACCTGAGCCCTTACCTCAACCATTCAGAATGAGTGACTAAACGTAATATTTTAAACCTAACCCAAACCTTAACCCTTAACTTCTAAATGTGATGTTTGGATAAATGGAATGATACAGAATATCAGGAGAAACAATGTGAATGAACATCTATAATTCTGTACTAAGACTGTGCGAGCTTGTTTACAGTTTAGCTATCACGGCAGGCTTCCTTATTGTGCAAAGATCCAGCATGAAACATGCCACGTACCTTGTGTGTGTGTGTGTGTGTGTGTGTGTGTGTGTGTGTGTGTGTGTGTGTGCGTGTGTGTGTGTGTGTGTGTGTGTGTATACGTGTGTGGCAGGGTATAAACCACCAAGAAAATTAGTACTCCCAATTAGAACTTGATTTATGTTTAGGGATGATGTAACACACGCACGCACGCAGGCACACCCACACACGCACACACACACACACACACACACACACACACACACACACACACACACACACACACACACACATACACACACACACACACACACACACACACAAGGTACGTGGCATGTTTCATGCTGGATCTTTGCACAATAAGGAAGCCTGCCGTGATAGCTAAACTGTAAACAAGCTCGCACAGTCTTAGTACAGAATTATAGATGTTCATTCACATTGTTTCTCCTGATATTCTGTATCATTCCATTTATCCAAACATCACATTTAGAAGTTAAGGGTTAAGGTTTGGGTTAGGTTTAAAATATTACGTTTAGTCACTCATTCTGAATGGTTGAGGTAAGGGCTCCTTTGCAGAGAATGGAAGATATCAAATCTCACCGTGGCAGCTGTGTTCATGAGCTGTGTTAATTGTTCTAATTGGTGACAACAGGTTTATGTGGTGGGGTCATGTGTGGTCTGTTTTAGACAATTGGTTTTTGGTTTGTGTTAGGCCATTTGTTCCCATGACGATAGAAGCAGGAGATAACATATTTTTGAAGAGTAAAATGCAGGCAGCGACAGCATGAGCTGAGCTGACAGAATGACATGGATATGTTAGTGAAGAGATGGTATAAAGAGTTACAGCCCGTGTGCTCCGGGTTAGAGTCCAGTGACCCTACCCTCACCACACACACACATCACAGCCCAAGGTGACCGTAGTTGCAATCAGAACCCTCGGCAGGGAGTTGTCAGTCGTCAGGGGTTACAGTAAGGAATTATGGGATATGAAGGGCTAGCCCATGGGAACGTGTACGTGGGGGTAAATGAGGACAAGAAGAGGTAGAGAGAGAGAGGGAGAGGGGTGGAGAGAGGGGTGGAGAGAGGGAGATGCAGGGAGAGAGAGAGAGGGGTGGAGAGAGGGAGATGCAGGGAGAGAGAGAGTGAATGAGAGAGGGAAGGAGCAAGATGCAGAGAGAGAGAGAGAGAGAGAGAGAATCAGGGAGATATAGAGAGAGAGAGAGAATCAGGGAGCTAGAGAGAGAGAGAGAGAGTCAGGGAGATAGAGAGAGAGAGAGAAATAAAGAGGGAGAGGCAGGGAGAGAGAGAGAGATACACATGGTAGAGAGATGGTAGAGAGATGGTAGAGAGATGGTAGACAGAAGCTAGAGAGATGGTAGAGAGATGGTAGAGAGATGGTAGAGAGATGGTAGAGAGATGGTAGAGATGGTAGAGAGACGGTAGAGAGATGGTAGAGAGATGGTAGAGAGACGGTAGAGAGACGGTAGAGAGATGGTAGAGAGACGGTAGAGAGATGGTAGAGAGATGGTAGAGAGATGGTAGAGAGATGGTAGAGAGATGGTAGAGATGGTAGAGAGACGGTAGAGAGACGGTAGAGAGATGGTAGAGAGACGGTAGACAGACTGTAGAGAGACGGTAGAGAGACGGTAGACAGAAGCTAGAGAGATGGTAGAGAGACGGTAGAGAGACGGTAGAGAGACGGTAGAGAGATGGTAGAGATGGTAGAGAGACGGTAGAGAGAAGCTAGAGAGATGGTAGAGAGACGGTAGAGAGACGGTAGAGAGATGGTAGAGAGATGGTAGAGATGGTAGAGAGACGGTAGAGAGACGGTAGAGAGACGGTAGAGAGACGGTAGACAGACTGTAGAGAGACGGTAGAGAGATGGTAGAGAGATGGTAGAGAGATGGTAGAGATGGTAGAGAGAAGCTAGAGAGATGGTAGAGAGACGGTAGAGAGACGGTAGAGAGACGGTAGAGAGATGGTAGAGATGGTAGAGAGACGGTAGAGAGAAGCTAGAGAGATGGTAGAGAGACGGTAGAGAGATGGTAGAGAGATGGTAGAGAGATGGTAGAGATGGTAGAGAGACGGTAGAGAGACGGTAGAGAGACGGTAGACAGACTGTAGAGAGACGGTAGAGAGATGGTAGAGACAGTAGAGAGACGGTAGAGAGACGGTAGAGAGACGGTAGAGAGACGGTAGAGAGACGGTAGAGAGACAGTAGAGAGACGGTAGACAGACGGTAGAGAGACGGTAGAGAGACAGTAGAGAGACGGTAGAGAGACGGTAGAGAGACGGTAGAGAGACGGTAGAGAGACGGTAGAGAGACGGTAGAGAGACGGTAGAGAGATGGTAGAGAGACAGTAGAGAGACGGTAGAGAGACGGTAGAGAGACGGTAGACAGATGGTAGACAGACAGTAGAGAGACGGTAGACAGACGGTAGACAGACGGTAGACAGACGGTAGAGAGACGGTAGAGAGATGGTAGACATAGTAAACACAACCCATATTTATGCTTATTTATTTTCCCTTGTGTACTTTAACCATGTGTGCATTGTTACATTGTTACAACACTGTATACATATATATATATATATATATATATATATATATACTATGACATTTGTAATGTCTTATACATACATACAGTGGGGCAAAAAAGTATTTAGTCAGCCACCAATTGTGCAAGTTCTCCCACTTAAAAAGATGAGAGAGGCCTGTAATTTTCATCATAGGTACACTTCAACTATGACAGACAAAATGAGAAGAAAAAAAACAATGGACAAAAAAAGCATTTATGTGTCTCCTCATCACTCAGCCATATAATGCCAATAGTTACATCGTCTTTCCTTTTCCATTTCACCACAATACCGACCTGTTTCAATACGCAGAGGCAATATCCCTGATCTGACCTGTTTCAATAAACAGAGGCAATATCCCTGATCTGACCTGTTTCAATACGCAGAGGCAATATCCCTGATCTGACCTGTTTCAATACACAGAGGCAATATCCCTGATCTGACCTGTTTCAATACACAGAGGCAATATCCCTGATCTGACCTGTTTCAATACGCAGAGGCAATATCCCTGATCTGAACTGTTTCAATACACAGAGGCAATATCCCTGATCTGACCTGTTTCAATACACAGAGGCAATATCCCTGATCTGACCTGTTTCAATACGCAGAGGCAATATCCCTGATCTGACCTGTTTCAATACGCAGAGGCAATATCCCTGATCGGACCTGTTTCAATGCACAGAGGCAATATCCCTGATCTGACCTGTTTCAATGCACAGAGGCAATATCCCTGATCTGACCTGTTTCAATACGCAGAGGCAATATCCCTGATCTGACCTGTTTCAATACGCAGAGGCAATATCCCTGATCCCACCTGTTTCAATAAACAGAGGCAATATCCCTGATCTGACCTGTTTCAATAAACAGAGGCAATATCCCTGATCTGACCTGTTTCAATACACAGAGGCAATATCCCTGATCTGACCTGTTTCAATACACAGAGACAATATCCCTGATCTGACCTGTTTCAATACGCAGAGGCAATATCCCTGATCTGACCTGTTTCAATAAACAGAGGCAATATCCCTGATCTGACCTGTTTCAATAAACAGAGGTAATATCCCTGATCTGACCTGTGCACATAGTGATCTCTTGTTTTTAGGTAGGTTATACATAATATATATCTCACACACCAATTCACCCTGAATCAAACTAAATGTTCTCAATTTGGGTTTATGATTCATCTCCTCAACCCATTTATATTTCATATCGCATCAAAAGTGGATTTTTAATAATATCTATGTCCCCCTTAATTTGTTTTTCGTACAGATGTTCACAGACAGACTGTTGGAATAGTTCAGACATTTCGGTTGCCCAGGTTCCCCCTATGGACAGATCCCATAGACAACTTTACTAGCTATTCTGGCAGTTGGCATATCCAACAGTCTATTCCAAAATCTCACCATTACACGCCTTCCATCTCACCTCACAGGGTTCCCAGCCCATGTCCCCAGTTATTGTCATACAGGCCGTCCATCTCACCTCACAGGGTATCCAGCCCATGTCCCCAGTTATTGTCATACAGGCCGTCCATCTCACCTCACAGGTTTCCCAGCCCATGTCCCCAGTTATTGTCATACAGGCCGTCCATCTCACCTCACAGGGTATCCAGCCCATGTCCCCAGTTATTGTCATACAGGCCGTCCATCTCACCTCACAGGGTTCCCAGCCCATGTCCCCAGTTATTGTCATACAGGCCGTCCATCTCACCTCACAGGGTTCCCAGCCCATGTCCCCTGTTATTGTCATACAGGCCGTCCATCTCACCTCACAGGGTTCCCAGCCCATGTCCCCTGTTATTGTCATACAGGCCGTCCATCTCACCTCACAGGGTTCCCAGCCCATGTCCCCTGTTATTGTCATACAGGCCGTCCATCTCACCTCACAGGGTTCCCAGCCCATGTCCCCTGTTATTGTCATACAGGCCGTCCATCTCACCTCACAGGGTTCCCAGCCCATGTCCCCTGTTATTGTCATACAGGCCGTCCATCTCACCTCACAGGGTTCCCAGCCCATGTCCCCAGTTATTGCAAGTAGAGGTGCAAACTTATGGACACCTAAAAAGTAACGTACTGCTCTGTTATGGACATGTTAGTTTTTTTAGATACCTCTTAGCAACCCCACACTCCTACCTCTTAGCACCCAACACTCCTACCTCTTAGCACCCCAGACTCCTACATCTTAGCAGCCCACACTCCTACCTCTTAGCACCCCACACTCCTACATCTTAGCAACCCCACACTCCTACCTCTTAGCAACCCCACACTCCTACCTCTTAGCAACCCCACACTCCTACCTCTTAACACCCCACACTCCTACCTCTTAGCAACCCCACACTCCTACCTCTTAGCAACCCCACACTCCTACCTCTTAGCACCCCACACTCCTACCTCTTAGCAACCCCACACTCCTACCTCTTAGCAACCCCACACTCCTACCTCTTAGCAACCCCACACTCCTACCTCTTAGCAACCCCACACTCCTAGCTCTTAGCAACCCCACACTCCTACCTCTTAGCAACCCCACACTCCTACCTCTTATCACCCCACACTCCTACCTCTTAGCACCCCACACTCCTACCTCTTAGCACCCCACACTCCTACCTCTTAGCACCCCACACTCCTACCTCTTAGCAACCCCACACTCCTACCTCTTATCACCCCACACTCCTACCTCTTAGCAACCCCACACTCCTACCTCTTAGCAACCCCACACTCCTACCTCTTAGCAACCCCACACTCCTACCTCTTAGCAACCCCACACTCCTACCTCTTAGCAACCCCAAACTCCTACCTCTTAGCAACCCCACACTCCTACCTCTTAGCAACCCCACACTCCTACCTCTTAGCAACCCCACACTCCTACCTCTTATCACCCCACACTCCTACCTCTTATCACCCCACACTCCTACCTCTTAGCACCCCACGCTCCTACCTCTTAGCACCCCACACTCCTACCTCTTAGCAACCCCACACTCCTACCTCTTATCACCCCACACTCCTACCTCTTAGCAACCCCACACTCCTACCTCTTAGCAACCCCACACTCCTACCTCTTAGCACCCCTCACTCCTACCTCTTAGCAACCCCACACTCCTACCTCTTAGCAACCCCACACTCCTACCTCTTAGCACCCCACACTCCTACCTCTTAGCACCCCACACTCCTACCTCTTAGCACCCCACACTCCTACCTCTTAGCACCCCACACTCCTACCTCTTAGCACCCCACACTCCTACCTCTTAGCACCCCTCACTCCTACCTCTTAGCAACCCCACACTCCTACCTCTCAGCAACCCCACACTCCTACCTCTTAGCACCCCACACTCCTACCTCTTAGCACCCCCACACTCCTGCTGAATAATCCAGAACAGGACACCCAGAACAGGACACACACATGTCTGATACAGTTTGGAATACGTAGCATAACCAATATATTTGATTGGTTTTGTTTTTCCTATCAAACTCCCCCAGGAGCTCTACTTCCTGTTTCGTCCAGGACAGATTTTAAATATAGAAAGGTAATATGTTCATCAATTAAAAAGACCCAGATATTTATAATTGCTAGTAAACTGAAAAATGTATTCAACAAAACTGAAAAACACTTATCTTAGCAGCTGTTTTTCTAAAAGTCATGATCTGTGTTTTTGTCTGGTTGATCATGAGTCTCCATCTTTGACACCAAGTCATGATCTGTGTTTTAGTCTGGTTAATCATGAGTCTCCATCTTTAACACCAAGTCATTATCTGTGTTTTTGTCTGGTTGATCATGAGTCTCCATCTTTGACACCAAGTCATTATCTGTGTTTTTGTCTGGTTGATCATGAGTCTCCATCTTTGACACCGACTGACTGCACATAATAACATGTTCTGCAGGTCTTGTTCAGTTTCTGACATCAAAATAATATCATCAGCATATAAAAGCATACTTAGCCTTTCATCATCATATCTTACTCCGATATTTAACAGCTTAATTCATTTTACCTAATCATTTATAAACATAGCAAAAAAAGTCATTGATGAAGCGTCTCCTTGTTTTACACCCGAGAGGATGTGGGAAAGCAATCTGTACAATATACATTAATCACGCACACAAGCAATTTTAACTTTGTAAAGAGATTGGATTGTGTGATAAAAAATGCCCCATCAAACCCCTGTCTTTAACGAACTATAGGCAACAACAACAAAAATCCCTATTTACAAAATCAAAACCTTTCTGGAAATCAATGAAAGATGCAAAAGAAGGCTTCTCTAGGTGTAATCTAGTTCTGATTATTGTACAGGCCGAGAAGATTTGATCAGCATGTTCTGATGCTCCAAAAATGTCATTAGCCTATTGTTGAGGATGGATTAATGTAATTTATAAACCTCAATGAACGGATGCCTCTATAGTTCAATGGCACTCTGGGTCATCTTTGAAGATTTGGGAATGGGATTCAATATAGACTTATTCCTAGTGGAGGGCAGTATACTGTATTCATACCAAGTGGAGGGCAGTATACTGTATTCATTCCTAGTGGAGGGCAGTATACTGTATTCATACCAAGTGGAGGGCAGTATACTGTACTCATACCAAGTGGAGGGCAGTATACTGTACTCATACAAAGTGGAGGGCAGTATACTGTACTCATTCCAAGTGGAGGGCAGTATACTGTACTCATACCAAGTGGAGGGCAGTATACTGTACTCATACCAAGTGGAGGGCAGTATACTGTACTCATACCAAGTGGAGGGCAGTATACTGTACTCATACCAAGTGGAGGGCAGTATACTGTACTCATTCCTAGTGGAGGGCAGTATACTGTACTCATACCAAGTGAAGGGCAGTATACTGTACTCATACCAAGTGGAGGGCAGTATACTGTACTCATTGCTAGTGGAGGGCAGTATACTGTACTCATACCAAGTGGACAGCAGTATGCTGTACTCATTCCTAGTGGAGGGCAGTATACTGTACTCATACCAAGTGGAGGGCAGTATGCTGTACTCATTCCTAGTGGAGGGCAGTATACTGTACTCATTCCTAGTGGAGGGCAGTATGCTGTACTCATAACAAGTGGAGGGCAGTATACTGTACTCATTCCTAGTGGAGGGCAGTATACTGTACTCATTCCAAGTGGACAGCAGTATGCTGTACTCATTCCAAGTGGAGGGCAGTATACTGTACTCATTCCTAGTGGAGGGCAGTATGCTGTACTCATAACAAGTGGAGGGCAGTATACTGTACTCATTCCTAGTGGAGGGCAGTATGCTGTACTCATTCCAAGTGGACAGCAGTATGCTGTACTCATTCCAAGTGGACAGCAGTATGCTGTACTCATTCCAAGTGGAGGGCAGTATACTGTACTCATACCAAGTGGAGGGCAGTATACTGTACTCATTCCAAGTGGACAGCAGTATGCTGTACTCATACCAAGTGGAGGGCATTATACTGTACTCATTCCAAGTGGACAGCAGTATGCTGTACTCATTCCAAGTGGAGGGTAGTATACTGTACTCATACCAAGTGGAGGGCAGTATACTGTACTTATACCAAGTGGAGGGCAGTATACTGTACTCATACCAAGTGGAGGGCAGTATACTGTACTCATACCAAGTGGAGGGCAGTATACTGTACTCATTGCTAGTGGAGGGCAGTATACTGTACTCATACCAAGTGGACAGCAGTATGCTGTACTCATTCCTAGTGGAGGGCAGTATACTGTACTCATACCAAGTGGAGGGCAGTATGCTGTACTCATTAATAGTGGAGGGCAGTATACTGTACTCATTCCTAGTGGAGGGCAGTATGCTGTACTCATAACAAGTGGAGGGCAGTATACTGTACTCATTCCTAGTGGAGGGCAGTATACTGTACTCATTCCAAGTGGAGGGCAGTATACTGTACTCATTCCTAGTGGAGGGCAGTATGCTGTACTCATAACAAGTGGAGGGCAGTATACTGTACTCATTCCTAGTGGAGGGCAGTATGCTGTACTCATTCCAAGTGGACAGCAGTATGCTGTACTCATTCCAAGTGGACAGCAGTATGCTGTACTCATTCCAAGTGGAGGGCAGTATACTGTACTCATACCAAGTGGAGGGCAGTATACTGTACTCATTCCAAGTGGACAGCAGTATGCTGTACTCATACCAAGTGGAGGGCATTATACTGTACTCATTCCAAGTGGACAGCAGTGTGCTGTACTCATTCCAAGTGGAGGGCAGTATACTGTACTCATACCAAGTGGAGGGCAGTATACTGTACTCATACCAAGTGGAGGGCAGTATACTGTACTCATACCAAGTGGAGGGCAGTATACTGTACTCATACCAAGTGGAGGGCAGTATACTGTACTCATACCAAGTGGAGGGCAGTATACTGTACTCATACCAAGTGGAGGGCAGTATACTGTACTCATACCAAGTGGAGGGCAGTATACTGTACTCATACCAAGTGGGGGCAGTATACTGTACTCATACCAAGTGGAGGGCAGTATACTGTACTCATACCAAGTGGGGGCAGTATACTGTACTCATACCAAGTGGAGGGCAGTATACTGTACTCATTCCAAGTGGACAGCAGTATGCTGTACTCATTCCAAGTGGAGGGCAGTATACTGTACTCATACCAAGTGGACAGCAGTATGCTGTACTCATACCAAGTGGAGGGCAGTATACTGTACTCATACCAAGTGGACAGCAGTATACTGTACTCATACCAAGTGGAGGGCAGTATACTGTACTCATTCCTAGTGGAGGGCAGTATACTGTAATCATTCCAAGTGGACAGCAGTATGCTGTACTCATTCCAAGTGGAGGGCAGTATACTGTACTCATACCAAGTGGACAGCAGTATACTGTACTCATTCCTAGTTGAGGGCAGTATACTGTAATCATTCCAAGTGGACAGCAGTATACTGTACTCATTCCAAGTGGAGGGCAGTATACTGTACTCATACCAAGTGGAGGGCAGTATACTGTACTCATTCCTAGTGGAGGGCAGTATACTGTACTCATACCAAGTGGAGGGCAGTATACTGTACTCATACCAAGTGGAGGGCAGTATACTGTACTCATACCTAGTGGAGGGCAGTATGCTGTACTCATACCAAATGGACAGCAGTATGCTGTACTCATTCCAAGTGGAGGGCAGTATACTGTACTCATTCCAAGTGGAGGGCTGTATACTGTACTCATTCCAAGTGGAGGGCAGTATACTGTACTCATTCCAAGTGGACAGCAGTATGCTGTACTCATTCCAAGTGGAGGGCAGTATACTGTACTCATTCCAAGTGGAGGGCAGTATACTGTACTCATTCCTAGTGGAGGGCAGTATACTGTACTCATTCCAAGTGGAGGGCAGTATACTGTACTCATACCAAGTGGAGGGCAGTATACTGTACTCATACCAAGTGGAGGGCAGTATACTGTACTCATACCAAGTGGAGGGCTGTATACTGTACTCATACCAAGTGGAGGGCAGTATACTGTACTCATTCCTAGTGGAGGGCAGTATACTGTACTCATTCCAAGTGGAGGGCAGTATACTGTACTCATTCCAAGTGGACAGCAGTATGCTGTACTCATTCCAAGTGGAGGGCAGTATACTGTACTCATTCCAAGTGGAGGGCAGTATACTGTACTCATTCCTAGTGGAGGGCAGTATACTGTACTCATTCCAAGTGGAGGGCAGTATACTGTACTCATACCAAGTGGAGGGCAGTATACTGTACTCATACCAAGTGGAGGGCAGTATACTGTACTCATACCAAGTGGAGGGCAGTATACTGTACTCATACCAAGTGGAGGGCAGTATACTGTACTCATTCCTAGTGGAGGGCAGTATACTGTACTCATTCCAAGTGGAGGGCAGTATACTGTACTCATTCCAAGTGGACAGCAGTATGCTGTACTCATTCCAAGTGGAGGGCAGTATACTGTACTCATTCCTAGTGGAGGGCAGTATACTGTACTCATTCCTAGTGGAGGGCAGTATACTGTACTCATTCCAAGTGGAGGGCAGTATACTGTACTCATACCAAGTGGAGGGCAGTATACTGTACTCATACCAAGTGGAGGGCAGTATACTGTACTCATACCAAGTGGAGGGCAGTATACTGTACTCATACCAAGTGGACAGCAGTATACTGTACTCATTCCTAGTTGAGGGCAGTATACTGTAATCATTCCAAGTGGACAGCAGTATACTGTACTCATTCCAAGTGGAGGGCAGTATACTGTACTCATACCAAGTGGAGGGCAGTATACTGTACTCATTCCTAGTGGAGGGCAGTATACTGTACTCATACCAAGTGGAGGGCAGTATACTGTACTCATACCAAGTGGAGGGCAGTATACTGTACTCATACCTAGTGGAGGGCAGTATGCTGTACTCATACCAAATGGACAGCAGTATGCTGTACTCATTCCAAGTGGAGGGCAGTATACTGTACTCATTCCAAGTGGAGGGCAGTATACTGTACTCATTCCAAGTGGAGGGCAGTATACTGTACTCATTCCAAGTGGACAGCAGTATGCTGTACTCATTCCAAGTGGAGGGCAGTATACTGTACTCATTCCAAGTGGAGGGCAGTATACTGTACTCATTCCTAGTGGAGGGCAGTATACTGTACTCATTCCAAGTGGAGGGCAGTATACTGTACTCATACCAAGTGGAGGGCAGTATACTGTACTCATACCAAGTGGAGGGCAGTATACTGTACTCATACCAAGTGGAGGGCAGTATACTGTACTCATACCAAGTGGAGGGCAGTATACTGTACTCATTCCTAGTGGAGGGCAGTATACTGTACTCATTCCAAGTGGAGGGCAGTATACTGTACTCATTCCAAGTGGACAGCAGTATGCTGTACTCATTCCAAGTGGAGGGCAGTATACTGTACTCATTCCAAGTGGAGGGCAGTATACTGTACTCATTCCTAGTGGAGGGCAGTATACTGTACTCATTCCAAGTGGAGGGCAGTATACTGTACTCATACCAAGTGGAGGGCAGTATACTGTACTCATACCAAGTGGAGGGCAGTATACTGTACTCATACCAAGTGGAGGGCAGTATACTGTACTCATACCAAGTGGAGGGCAGTATACTGTACTCATTCCTAGTGGAGGGCAGTATACTGTACTCATTCCAAGTGGAGGGCAGTATACTGTACTCATTCCAAGTGGACAGCAGTATGCTGTACTCATTCCAAGTGGAGGGCAGTATACTGTACTCATTCCTAGTGGAGGGCAGTATACTGTACTCATTCCAAGTGGAGGGCAGTATACTGTACTCATACCAAGTGGAGGGCAGTATACTGTACTCATACCAAGTGGAGGGCAGTATACTGTACTCATACCAAGTGGAGGGCAGTATACTGTACTCATACCAAGTGGAGGGCAGTATACTGTACTCATTCCAAGTGGACAGCAGTATACTGTACTCATTCCAAGTGGAGGGCAGTATACTGTACTCATTCCAAGTGGAGGGCAGTATACTGTACTCATTCCTAGTGGAGGGCAGTATACTGTACTCATTCCAAGTGGAGGGCAGTATACTGTACTCATACCAAGTGGAGGGCAGTATACTGTACTCATACCAAGTGGAGGGCAGTATACTGTACTCATACCAAGTGGAGGGCAGTATACTGTACTCATACCAAGTGGAGGGCAGTATACTGTACTCATTCCTAGTGGAGGGCAGTATACTGTACTCATTCCAAGTGGAGGGCAGTATACTGTACTCATTCCAAGTGGACAGCAGTATGCTGTACTCATTCCAAGTGGAGGGCAGTATACTGTACTCATTCCAAGTGGAGGGCAGTATACTGTACTCATTCCTAGTGGAGGGCAGTATACTGTACTCATTCCAAGTGGAGGGCAGTATACTGTACTCATACCAAGTGGAGGGCAGTATACTGTACTCATACCAAGTGGAGGGCAGTATACTGTACTCATACCAAGTGGAGGGCAGTATACTGTACTCATACCAAGTGGAGGGCAGTATACTGTACTCATTCCTAGTGGAGGGCAGTATACTGTACTCATACCAAGTGGAGGGCAGTATGCTGTACTCATTCCTAGTGGAGGGCAGTATACTTTACTCATTCCTAGTGGAGGGCAGTATGCTGTACTCATAACAAGTGGAGGGCAGTATACTGTACTCATTCCTAGTGAAGGGCAGTATACTGTACTCATTCCAAGTGGACAGCAGTATGCTGTACTCATTCCAAGTGGAGGGCAGTATACTGTACTCATTCCTAGTGGAGGGCAGTATGCTGTACTCATAACAAGTGGAGGGCAGTATACTGTACTCATTCCTAGTGGAGGGCAGTATGCTGTACTCATTCCAAGTGGACAGCAGTATGCTGTAATCATTCCAAGTGGACAGCAGTATGCTGTACTCATTCCAAGTGGAGGGCAGTATACTGTACTCATTCCAAGTGGAGGGCAATATACTGTACTCATACCAAGTGGAGGGCAGTATACTGTACTCATACCAAGTGGAGGGCAGTATACTGTACTCATACCAAGTGGAGGGCAGTATACTGTACTCATACCAAGTGGAGGGCAGTATACTGTACTCATACCAAGTGGGGGGCAGTATACTGTACTCATACCAAGTGGAGGGCAGTATACTGTACTCATACCAAGTGGAGGGCAGTATACTGTACTCATACCAAGTGGAGGGCAGTATACTGTACTCATACAAAGTGGAGGGCAGTATACTGTAATCATTCCAAGTGGACAGCAGTATGCTGTACTCATTCCAAGTGGAGGGCAGTATACTGTACTCATACCAAGTGGACAGCAGTATACTGTACTCATTCCTAGTTGAGGGCAGTATACTGTAATCATTCCAAGTGGACAGCAGTATACTGTACTCATTCCAAGTGGAGGGCAGTATTCTGTACTCATACCAAGTGGAGGGCAGTATACTGTACTCATACCAAGTGGATGGCAGTATACTGTACTCATACCAAGTGGAGGGCAGTATACTGTACTCATACCAAGTGGAGGGCAGTATACTGTACTCATAACTAGTGGAGGGCAGTATACTGTACTCATACCAAGTGGAGGGCAGTATACTGTACTCATACCAAGTGGAGGGCAGTATACTGTACTCATACCAAGTGGAGGGCAGTATAATGTACTCATTCCTAGTGGAGGGCAGTATACTGTACTCATTCCAAGTGGAGGGCAGTATACTGTACTCATACCAAGTGGAGGGCAGTATACTGTACTCATACCAAGTGGACAGCAGTATGCTGTACTCATACCAAGTGGAGGGCAGTATACTGTACTCATTCCTAGTGGAGGGCAGTATACTGTACTCATACCAAGTGGAGGGCAGTATACTGTACTCATACCTAGTGGAGGGCAGTATACTGTACTCATACCAAGTGGAGGGCAGTTTACTGTACTCATACCAAGTGGAGGGCAGTATACTGTACTCATACCTAGTGGAGGGCAGTATACTGTACTCATACCAAGTGGAGGGCAGTATACTGTACTCATACCTAGTGGAGCGCAGTATACTGTACTCATACCAAGTGGAGGGCAGTATACTGTGCTCATACCTAGTGGAGGGCAGTATACTGTACTCATTCCAAGTGGAGGGCAGTATACTGTACTCATACCAAGTGGAGGGCAGTATACTGTACTCATACCTAGTGGAGGGCAGTTTACTGTACTCATACCAAGTGGAGGGCAGTATACTGTACTCATACCAAGTGGAGGGCAGTATACTGTACTCATACCAAGTGGAGGGCAGTATACTGTACTCATACCAAGTGGAGGGCAGTATACTGTACTCATACCAAGTGGAGGGCAGTATACTGTACTCATACCAAGTGGAGGGCAGTATACTGTACTCATACCAAGTGGAGGGCAGTATACTGTACTCATACCAAGTGGAGGGCAGTATACTGTACTCATACCAAGTGGAGGGCAGTATACTGTACTCATACCAAGTGGAGGGCAGTATATACTGTACTCATACCAAGTGGAGGGCAGTATACTGTACTCATACCAAGTGGAGGGCAGTATACTGTACTCATACCAAGTGGAGGGCAGTATACTGTACTCATACCTAGTGGAGGGCAGTATACTGTACTCATACCAAGTGGAGGGCAGTATACTGTACTCATACCTAGTGGAGGGCAGTATACTGTACTCATACCAAGTGGAGGGCAGTATACTGTACTCATACCAAGTGGAGGGCAGTATACTGTACTCATAACAAGTGGAGGGCAGTATACTGTACTCATACCAAGTGGAGGGTAGTATACTGTACTCATACCAAGTGGAGGGCAGTATACTGTAATCATTCCAAGTGGACAGCAGTATGCTGTACTCATTCCAAGTGGAGGGCAGTATACTGTACTCATACCAAGTGGACAGCAGTATACTGTACTCATTCCTAGTTGAGGGCAGTATACTGTAATCATTCCAAGTGGACAGCAGTATACTGTACTCATTCCAAGTGGAGGGCAGTATACTGTACTCATACCAAGTGGAGGGCAGTATACTGTACTCATACCAAGTGGATGGGCAGTATACTGTACTCATACCAAGTGGAGGGCAGTATACTGTACTCATACCAAGTGGAGGGCAGTATACTGTACTCATACCAAGTGGAGGGCAGTATACTGTACTCATACCAAGTGGAGGGCAGTATACTGTACTCATACCAAGTGGAGGGCAGTATACTGTACTCATACCAAGTGGAGGGCAGTATACTGTAATCATTCCAAGTGGACAGCAGTATGCTGTACTCATTCCAAGTGGAGGGCAGTATACTGTACTCATACCAAGTGGACAGCAGTATATTGTACTCATTCCTAGTTGAGGGCAGTATACTGTAATCATTCCAAGTGGACAGCAGTATACTGTACTCATTCCAAGTGGAGGGCAGTATACTGTACTCATACCAAGTGGAGGGCAGTATACTGTACTCATAACTAGTGGAGGGCAGTATACTGTACTCATACCAAGTGGAGGGCAGTATACTGTACTCATACCAAGTGGAGGGCAGTATACTGTACTCATACCAAGTGGAGGGCAGTATACTGTACTCATACCAAGTGGAGGGCAGTATACTGTACTCATACCAAGTGGAGGGCAGTATACTGTACTCATACCAAGTGGAGGGCAGTATACTGTACTCATACCAAGTGGAGGGCAGTATACTGTAATCATTCCAAGTGGACAGCAGTATGCTGTACTCATTCCAAGTGGAGGGCAGTATACTGTACTCATACCAAGTGGACAGCAGTATACTGTACTCATTCCTAGTTGAGGGCAGTATACTGTAATCATTCCAAGTGGACAGCAGTATACTGTACTCATTCCAAGTGGAGGGCAGTATACTGTACTCATACCAAGTGGAGGGCAGTATACTGTACTCATAACTAGTGGAGGGCAGTATACTGTACTCATACCAAGTGGAGGGCAGTATACTGTACTCATACCAAGTGGAGGGCAGTATACTGTACTCATACCAAGTGGAGGGCAGTATACTGTACTCATTCCTAGTGGAGGGCAGTATACTGTACTCATTCCAAGTGGAGGGCAGTATACTGTACTCATACCAAGTGGAGGGCAGTATACTGTACTCATACCAAGTGGACAGCAGTATGCTGTACTCATACCAAGTGGAGGGCAGTATACTGTACTCATTCCTAGTGTAGGGCAGTATACTGTACTCATACCAAGTGGAGGGCAGTATACTGTACTCATACCTAGTGGAGGGCAGTATACTGTACTCATACCAAGTGGAGGGCAGTTTACTGTACTCATACCAAGTGGAGGGCAGTATACTGTACTCATACCTAGTGGAGGGCAGTATACTGTACTCATACCAAGTGGAGGGCAGTATACTGTACTCATACCTAGTGGAGGGCAGTATACTGTACTCATACCAAGTGGAGGGCAGTATACTGTGCTCATACCTAGTGGAGGGCAGTATACTGTACTCATTCCAAGTGGAGGGCAGTATACTGTACTCATACCAAGTGGAGGGCAGTATACTGTACTCATACCTAGTGGAGGGCAGTTTACTGTACTCATACCAAGTGGAGGGCAGTATACTGTACTCATACCAAGTGGAGGGCAGTATACTGTACTCATACCAAGTGGAGGGCAGTATACTGTACTCATACCAAGTGGAGGGCAGTATACTGTACTCATACCAAGTGGAGGGCAGTATACTGTACTCATACCAAGTGGAGGGCAGTATACTGTACTCATACCAAGTGGAGGGCAGTATACTGTACTCATACCAAGTGGAGGGCAGTATACTGTACTCACACCAAGTGGAGGGCAGTATACTGTACTCATACCAAGTGGAGGGCAGTATACTGTACTCATACCAAGTGGAGGGCAGTATACTGTACTCATACCAAGTGGAGGGCAGTATACTGTACTCATACCTAGTGGAGGGCAGTATACTGTACTCATACCAAGTGGAGGGCAGTATACTGTACTCATACCAAGTGGAGGGCAGTATACTGTACTCATACCTAGTGGAGGGCAGTATACTGTACTCATACCAAGTGGAGGGCAGTATACTGTACTCATACCAAGTGGAGGGCAGTATACTGTACTCATACCTAGTGGAGGGCAGTATACTGTACTCATACCAAGTGGAGGGCAGTATACTGTACTCATACCAAGTGGAGGGCAGTATACTGTACTCATACCAAGTGGAGGGCAGTATACTGTACTCATACCAAATGGAGGGCAGTATACTGTACTCATACCAAATGGAGGGCAGTATACTGTACTCATACCAAATGGAGGGCAGTATACTGTACTCATACCAAGTGGAGGGCAGTATACTGTACTCATACCAAATGGAGGGCAGTATACTGTACTCATACCAAATGGAGGGCAGTATACTGTACTCATACCAAATGGAGGGCAGTATACTGTACTCATACCAAATGGAGGGCAGTATACTGTACTCATACCAAATGGAGGGCAGTATACTGTACTCATACCAAATGGAGGGCAGTATACTGTACTCATACCAAATGGAGGGCAGTATACTGTACTCATACCAAATGGAGGGCAGTATACTGTACTCATACCAAATGGAGGGCAGTATACTGTACTCATACCAAGTGGAGGGCAGTATACTGTACTCATACCAAATGGAGGGCAGTATACTGTACTCATACCAAATGGAGGGCAGTATACTGTACTCATACCAAATGGAGGGCAGTATACTGTACTCATACCAAATGGAGGGCAGTATACTGTACTCATACCAAATGGAGGGCAGTATACTGTACTCATACCAAGTGGAGGGCAGTATACTGTACTCATACCAAATGGAGGGCAGTATACTGTACTCATACCAAATGGAGGGCAGTATACTGTACTCATACCAAGTGGAGGGCAGTATACTGTACTCATAACTAGTGGAGGGCAGTATACTGTACTCATACCAAGTGGAGGGCAGTATACTGTACTCATACCAAGTGGAGGGCAGTATACTGTACTCATACCAAATGGAGGGTAGTATACTGTACTCATACCAAGTGGAGGGTAGTATACTGTACTCATAACTAGTGGAGGGCAGTATACTGTACTCATACCAAGTGGAGGGCAGTATACTGTACTCATACCAAGTGGAGGGCAGTATACTGTACTCATACCAAGTGGAGGGCAGTATACTGTACTCATACCAAGTGGAGGGCAGTATACTGTACTCATACCAAATGGAGGGTAGTATACTGTACTCATACCAAATGGAGGGTAGTATACTGTACTCATACCAAGTGGAGGGCAGTATACTGTACTCATACCAAATGGAGGGTAGTATACTGTACTCATACCAAATGGAGGGTAGTATACTGTACTCATACCAAATGGAGGGCAGTATACTGTACTCATACCAAGTGGAGGGCAGTATACTGTACTCATACCAAGTGGAGGGCAGTATACTGTACTCATACCAAATGGAGGGTAGTATACTGTACTCATACCAAATGGAGGGTAGTATACTGTACTCATACCAAATGGAGGGCAGTATACTGTACTCATACCAAGTGGAGGGCAGTATACTGTACTCATACCAAATGGAGGGCAGTATACTGTACTCATAACTAGTGGAGGGCAGTATACTGTACTCATACCAAGTGGAGGGCAGTATACTGTACTCATACCAAGTGGAGGGCAGTATACTGTACTCATACCAAGTGGAGGGCAGTATACTGTACTCATACCAAGTGGAGGGCAGTATACTGTACTCATACCAAATGGAGGGTAGTATACTGTACTCATACCAAATGGAGGGTAGTATACTGTACTCATACCAAGTGGAGGGCAGTATACTGTACTCATACCAAATGGAGGGTAGTATACTGTACTCATACCAAATGGAGGGTAGTATACTGTACTCATACCAAATGGAGGGTAGTATACTGTACTCATACCAAATGGAGGGCAGTATACTGTACTCATACCAAATGGAGGGTAGTATACTGTACTCATACCAAATGGAGGGTAGTATACTGTACTCATACCAAATGGAGGGCAGTATACTGTACTCATACCAAATGGAGGGTAGTATACTGTACTCATACCAAATGGAGGGTAGTATACTGTACTCATACCAAATGGAGGGTAGTATACTGTACTCATACCAAATGGAGGGTAGTATACTGTACTCATACCAAATGGAGGGCAGTATACTGTACTCATACCAAATGGAGGGTAGTATACTGTACTCATACCAAATGGAGGGCAGTATACTGTACTCATACCAAATGGAGGGTAGTATACTGTACTCATACCAAATGGAGGGTAGTATACTGTACTCATACCAAATGGAGGGCAGTATACTGTACTCATACCAAATGGAGGGTAGTATACTGTACTCATACCAAATGGAGGGTAGTATACTGTACTCATACCAAATGGAGGGCAGTATACTGTACTCATACCAAATGGAGGGTAGTATACTGTACTCATACCAAATGGAGGGCAGTATACTGTACTCATACCAAATGGAGGGTAGTATACTGTACTCATACCAAATGGAGGGTAGTATACTGTACTCATACCAAATGGAGGGTAGTATACTGTACTCATACCAAGTGGAGGGCAGTATACTGTACTCGAAAACACATGAGGAGCAAATCATACAGTACATCAATTAATTAATATTAAGTGGATGTTAAAACCTCATCAGGCAGTTCATCAATACCAAATGCTTTCCCATTATTTGCAGTGTCAATCACCTTAACTTCTGCCACAAACAACTCCTCATTTAAATACGGGTTACATATATAAAAGGGTTCTAACATTGTCTTTTCAATTTAGTTCTCAGGGAACATATATCTTTATAAAATTATTCTTCAAAATATCCACACATTTTCGTTACCTGAGAACAAATGAGCAAACCCCTTCTCCCACTCGTTAAGTACCCATGTAATATCATTGTTCAGCCCCCTCTTCTCTTGCCTGACTTCCATTGGGATTTTCTGATGTTGTTTCGGTCCTAACTGGTTTATTTCGCTCCAACCTGTTGAGGATTTATTGTCTGTATCTCCTCAAGTGTAATAACTGCCATCTCTGATATCTCTGTTTTAACAGACGCAGTCTTTTATCAAACACAACATGCTGTTTTTTTGTCTTAAATTCCTTCCTTCACTGTCCTCTTGTCTTCCCGTCTTTACACTGTAATAATAAGCACACAGCCTTGCGCAATACTGACCATCGATCCCTTAACTCGTCACTCCAAGAAGGCTGGTTCTGCTTGTAAACTTTCCTGTGCTCGGGGGTGTTTTCTTTATTGGCATAATTCGTTCTCATTTCAGAATAATATCATAAACATTTTCACACCACACATCTAAATGAAATGGGGTTTTTTTTGGCATCTTTGCAGAGTTTCGTTGAGTTTCACCAGAGATCTACATGCCATTTCAGAACATAGAAAAACACATTTTATTTTCTTACATTTGGGCCTTATATCGAGTATATTTTACCCGTGATTGATGCACAGTAATACCTGGTTGAGAAAGTTAGTGGCCAACAGAAAATATCATAAATAAAAGAGAATGATCAGGAAGTCTAAATTTGACTCCAATTAAGTCAAAAACATCTCCATTCTTCAACCATCTGTGAAAGCGGGTTATACCTTGAATTCCCGTTTCAAGAACGTCGTGGAGTGTATGACATGCGACTAAGGGGCCATATCCTTCCATTAATGATACACATCGTAGAGTCCCAAAGGAATTCTAATAGGGTTTCCCCATGATGCTTAGCGAAGTCATCCAAAACAACACGAGATGGAGCATCATCAATATCATTTATAGGGTCATCTAACCTCCCAAATGCGACTGTTAAAAGATCCACACATATGTAAACAGCATCTGCTTCTATATATACCGTAGGTATACTTGAGTTAACAGACTACTATAGCAGGAAGATGTATCTCCACTCCATGTGGACGGTTCGGGAGGAAAATGAAAACAAAACAAAGCAATAATCTGACTCCCAAACCAATAATTCCTTCTATGGCTTTATCGATCATTTCAATTTGATATGCTTTCATCATATTAGACTTTACACATATTCCCACTCCCCCAGAGCCCCCTGGGACATTTCACATGAGTGTTCCTGTTATGTCCACACCATACAATACCCTTCAATAGCAATAGTTTATTGCATTTCATTTATTGCAATAACGTCTGGGTTTAAGGATTTTAGTATTGTTATTCGTAACTTATTGTTCAAGGTAGTCCATTCTTTAACATTTCAATACGCTATTGAATTTGAGTCTCGTAGTGGATGGAAAATCGCTCAGTATGTAGTGGGTCTGTACACCCCATGCCCTTGTCCGCATTGTCCCTCTTGGATGATGTCATTTCCTGATCCGTCCGCTTCCCGTGACAAAATAATCCTTTCCTCCTGGTGTTTCTCTCAGCAGCGTCTTGAAGTTCAGTTCTATAAGACGATCGGTGTGGATGATCAAAAGAAGCCTTGCACCTTTAGTTTTTTCCATAACAGAGCCACTTTCTCCTCCACTGACCGACACTCCACCTTCAGAACCCCCGGGACCTTTACCTCTCTCCTTCATCCTCTCAACTGCAGCCACCTCTGTTTCTCAGCCTAGGCCTACCGATATCAACTGGTACATTTTGGAGATTAGGTCCTCGTTTTCATCGGCTAACAGTCCTGCCACTGTGATAGACACGTCTGGGTTGAACTTCGTTGTTTTGGCAGCACTTATTCTCTCAGATTCTAAGAATCCTATATGGGACTCCAAACATCCAAACTCCACAGCTATGTGGTCTTATAGCTGCTTGGTATTATTCTCCAGTTGAGTCAGTGAAGCTGTTTGATTATCCTAACTGGCTTTTCTGCAAAGATGCACGTAAGCTGTCAACTTCACACATATTCATTCCTTTTTTTAAGACTCAGCTTCATTTCGTCCAGATTTTTTTTCTTTCTGTCTTCGTACCTAGACTCCTTATCTCTGTCATGAGATTAGCCATGCTATTGGCACTTTTCTTTCTGTCTTCGTACCTAGGCTCCTTATCTCTGTCATGAGATTAGCCATGCTATTGGCACTTTTCTTTCTGTCTTCGTACCTAGGCTCCTTATCTCTGTCATGAGATTAGCCATGCTGTTGGCACTTTTCTTTCTGTCTTCGTACCTAGGCTCCTTATCTCTGTCATGAGATTAGCCATGTGGTTGGCACTTTTCTTTCTGTCTTCGTACCTAGGCTCCTTATCTCAGTTATGAGATTAGCCATGCTATTGGCACTTTTCTTTCTGTCTTCGTACCTAGGCTCCTTATCTCTGTCATGAGATTAGCCATGCTATTGGCACTTTTCTTTCTGTCTTCGTACCTAGGCTCCTTATCTCTGTTATGAGATTAGCCATGCTATTGGCACTTTTCTTTCTGTCTTCGTACCTAGGCTCCTTATCTCTGTTATGAGATTAGCCATGCTATTGGCACTTTTCTTTCTGTCTTCGTACCTAGACTCCTTATCTCTGTCATGAGATTAGCCATGCTATTGGCACTTTTCTTTCTGTCTTCGTACCTAGGCTCCTTATCTCTGTCATGAGATTAGCCATGCTATTGGCACTTTTCTTTCTGTCTTCGTACCTAGGCTCCTTATCACTGTCATGAGATTAGCCATGCTATTGGCACTTTTCTTTCTGTCTTCGTACCTAGGCTCCTTATCACTGTCATGAGATTAGCCATGCTATTGGCACTTTTCTTTCTGTCTTCGTACCTAGGCTCCTTATCTCTGTTATGAGATTAGCCATGCTATTGGCACTTTTCTTTCTGTCTTCGTACCTAGGCTCCTTATCTCTGTCATGAGATTAGCCATGCTGTTGGCACTTTTCTTTCTGTCTTCGTACCTAGGCTCCTTATCTCTGTCATGAGATTAGCCATGCTATTGGCACTTTTCTTTCTGTCTTCGTACCTAGGCTCCTTATCTCTGTCATGAGATTAGCCATGCTATTGGCACTTTTCTTTCTGTCTTCGTACCTAGGCTCCTTATCTCTGTCATGAGATTAGCCATGCTATTGGCACTTTTCTTTCTGTCTTCGTACCTAGGCTCCTTATCTCTGTCATGAGATTAGCCATGCTATTGGCACTTTTCTTTTTGTCTTCGTACCTAGGCTCCTTATCTCTGTCATGAGATTAGCCATGCTATTGGCACTTTTCTTTCTGTCTTCGTACCTAGGCTCCTTATCTCTGTCATGAGATTAGCCATGCTATTGGCACTTTTCTTTCTGTCTTCGTACCTAGGCTCCTTATCTCTGTCATGAGATTAGCCATGCTATTGGCACTTTTCTTTCTGTCTTCGTACCTAGGCTCCTTATCTCTGTCATGAGATTAGCCATACTATTGGCACTTTTCTTTCTGTCTTCGTACCTAGGCTCCTTATCTCTGTCATGAGATTAGCCATGCTATTGGCACTTTTCTTTCTGTCTTCGTACCTAGACTCCTTATCTCTGTTATGAGATTAGCCATGCTATTGGCACTTTTCTTTCTGTCTTCGTACCTAGGCTCCTTATCTCTGTCATGAGATTAGCCATGCTATTGGCACTTTTCTTTCTGTCTTCGTACCTAGACTCCTTATCTCTGTCATGAGATTAGCCATGCTATTGGCACTTTTCTTTCTGTCTTCGTACCTAGACTCCTTATCTCTGTCATGAGATTAGCCATGCTATTGGCACTTTTCTTTCTGTCTTCGTACCTAGGCTCCTTATCTCTGTTATGAGATTAGCCATGCTATTGGCACTTTTCTTTCTGTCTTCGTACCTAGACTCCTTATCTCTGTCATGAGATTAGCCATGCTATTGGCACTTTTCTTTCTGTCTTCGTACCTAGGCTCCTTATCTCTGTCATGAGATTAGCCATGCTATTGGCACTTTCTTTCTGTCTTCGTACCTAGGCTCCTTATCTCTGTCATGAGATTAGCCATGCTATTGGCACTTTTCTTTCTGTCTTCGTACCTAGGCTCCTTATCTCTGTCATGAGATTAGCCATGCTATTGGCACTTTTCTTTCTTGGATAAATGAGGCTCCATGCTTTTCTCAACACTGCGTAGATTTCTACCGGAGTCCATGTGTTTTAGCACCTAACTGCTTCTGGTTTTGCCGTTAGATAGTCAGCTAAATATATAGCTAGGTTACCCGCCAAACATCCCCCATCAAGTCTGTCAATTGACTGTCTGTCACCCTCACAGGAGTCCGGCTTCAGCGGCCTCTATTTACGGGCCGATCTCTATGTTTTAAACTTAGAAAACCTTTTAAATTAAAAAAGTTTTGAAAAGTTTGGTCCCATGAAGAACAGCAACATTTTTTTTAACCTTGTGCAACAGAAGCCTCTGGTGTCCAGCTGTCTCAAAACAGCAGATGTGTTGTTGCTTACTCTCAGTACCTGGGGCTGGCCTGTCAGAAAGTCCAGGATCCAGCAGAAGGAGGTGTTCAGTCCCAGGGTCCTTAGCTTAGTGATGACCCTGGAGGGCACTATGCTGTTGAATACTGAGCTGTAGTCAATGAACAACATTCTCACGTAGGTATTCCTGTTGTCCAGGTGGGAAAGGGCAGTGTGAAGTGCAATAGCGATTGCATCATCTGTGGATCTTTTGGGGAGGTATGCAAATTAGAGTGGGTCCAGCGTGTCTGGGATGATGGTGTTGATATGAGCCACAGATGATGCCAAAACATTTCATGGCTATAGACATTTAGGCAAGTTACTTTAGAGTTCTTGGGCACAAGGATGGTCTGCTTGAAACAAGTAAGTATTACAGACTGGGTCAGGGAGAGGTTGAAAATGTCAGTGAAGACACTTGCCAGCGGATCAGCGCATGCTCTGAGTACGCGTCCGGGTAATCCGTCTGGCCCTACGGGCTTGTGAATGTTAACCTGCTCTTTGAAAGCGGCAGCTCTAGCTTTTTAGCTCAGTGTGGATGTTGCCTGTAATACATGTTGTCTGGTTGTGACATTTACGTACGGTCACCGTGGGGATGGTGTTGTCTATGCACTTAGGAAGCCAGTGACTGATGTGGTAAACTCCTCAATGCCATCATCAGATGAATACCGTAACATGCTCCAAGCTGCGCTAGCGAGGGAGTCCTGTAGCTTAGCATCCGCTTCCTCGGGCCAGTTCAGTATTGAGCGTGTCACTGGTACTCCTTCTTTGAGTTTTTGCTTGTAAGCAGGAGGATAGAGTTATGGTCAGATTTGCCAAATGGATGGAGGATGACTGAATAAGGAGGGATGGGGGATGGAGGGATGGAGGAGGAAGGAGGAAGGGGGGATGGAGGGATGGAGGAGTGATGAAGGAGGGATGGAGGAGGAAGGAGTAAGGAGTAAGGAGGGATGGAGGGATGGAGGAATGGAGGAGGGATGGAGGAGGGATGGAGGAGGAAGGAGTAAGGAGGGATGGAGGGATGGAGGGATGGAGGGATGGGGGATGGAGGAGGAAGGAGGGAGGGATGGAGGGATGGAGGAGGAAGGAGGGATGGGGAGGAAGGAGTAAGGAGGGATGGAGGGATGGAGGAGGAAGGAGTAAGGAGGGATGGAGGGATGGAGGAGGAAGGAGGAATAGAGGGATGGAGGAGGAAGGAGTAAGGAGGGATGGAGGGATGGAGGAGGAAGGAGGAATAGAGGGATGGAGGAGGAAGAAGTAAGGAGGGATGGAGGGATGGAGGAGGAAGGAGGAATGGAGGGATGGAGGAGGAAGGAGTAAGGAGGGATGGAGGAGTAAGGAGGGATGGAGGGATGGAGGAGTAAGGAGGGATGGAGGGATGGAGGAGGAAGGAGGAATAGAGGGATGGAGGAGGAAGAAGTAAGGAGGGATGGAGGGATGGAGGAGGAAGGAGGAATGGAGGGATGGAGGAGGAAGGAGTAAGGAGGGATGGAGGAGTAAGGAGGGATGGAGGGATGGAGGAGTAAGGAGGGATGGATGGAGGGATGGAGGATAGAGGAGGAAGGAGTAAGGAGGGATGGAGGGATGGAGGAGGAAGGGGGATGGAGGTATGGAGGAGGAAGGAGGAATGGAGGGATGGAGGAGTAAGGAGGGATGGAGGGATGGAGGAGGAAGGAGGGATGGAGGATAGAGGAGGAAGGAGGAAGGAGGGATGGAGTGATGGAGGAGGAAGGGGGATGGAGGTATGGAGGAGGAAAGAGGAATGGAAGGATGGAGGAGTAAGGAGGGATGGAGGGATGGAGGAGGAAGGAGGGATGGAGGGATGGAGGATAGAGGAGGAAGGAGTAAGGAGGGATGGAGGGATGGAGGAGGAAGGGGGATGGAGGTATGGAGGAGGAAGGAGGAATGGAGGGATGGAGGAGTATGGAGGGATGGAGGAGGAAGGAGGGATGGAGGGATGGAGGATGGAGGAGGAAGGAGTAAGGAGGGATGGAGGGATGGAGGAGGAAGGAGTAAGGAGGGATGGAGGGATGGAGGAGGAAGGAGGGATGGAGGGATGGAGGATAGAGGAGGAAGGAGTAAGGAGGGATGGAGGGTGAAGGAGGATTGGAGGAGGAAGGAGTAAGGAGGGATGGAGGAGGAAGGAGGAAGGAGGGATGGAGGGATGGAGGAGGAAGGAGGAAGGAGGGATGGAGTGATGGAGGAGGAATGAGGAAGGAGGGATGGATGGAGGAGGAAGGAGAAAGGAGGGATGGAGGAGGAAGGAGTAAGGAGGGATGAAGGAGGAATGAGGAAGGAGGGATGGAGGGATGGAGGAGGAAGGAGTAAGGAGGGATGGAGGAGGAAGGAGGAAGGAGGGATGGAGGATAGAGGAGGAATGAGGAAGGAGAGATGGAGTGATGGAGGATAGAGGAGGAATGAGGAAGGAGGGATGGAGGGATGGACGAGGAAGGAGAAAGGAGGGATGGAGGAGGAAGGAGTAAGGAGGGATGTAGGAGGAATGAGGAAGGAGGGATGGAGGGGTGGAGGAGAAAGGAGGAAGGAGGATGTAGGGATGGAGGAGGAAGGAGTAAGGAGGGATGGAGGAGGAAGGAGGGAAGGAGGAGGAAGGAGGAAGGAGGGATGGAGGGATGGAGGAGGAAGGAGGGATGGAGGGATGGAGGAGGAAGGAATGAGGAGGGATGGAGGGATGGAGAAGTGAACCTAGGAGAGGGATGGAGGGATGGAGGAGGAATGAGGAAGGAGGGATGGAGGGATGGAGGAGGAATGAGGAAGGAGGGATGGAGGGATGGAGAAGTGAACCTAGGAGAGGGATGGCTGAGCAGACAGGTCCCCTTTGATACCAGTCAGTATTCAACGTCCATTCTTGTCTGAGGATGTTGGGAGATGACGTGGAAACCAGTCACTGGGGCAACAGTGAGCGCTGTTACCTTCAAGTAGTTTTCGGTTTCGCTAGGATGTTGTGGACAGGAATGACAGATGGGAGTAAACATTTGCCTCTGGTGCCAAAATTTGTATATCTGAATCCAGCAATAGAAAGTTATTTTTTTGAGATTTTGGTTTTAAGCTTATGCCAATCCTTAACCCTTACCATAACCATTCAGAGGAAATGTCTAACCTTAACCCTTACCTTAACCATTCGGAGTTAACGTCTAACCTTAACCTTAAACACGTTTGGAGCAACTTCAAAATTTGACGTTTGAGAAAAGGTTTAATTCTGACGTGAGACTGTGAGAGCTTGTTGGGCTGAGAGGGGTACTGAGGGACAAAATATAGAAAGGGAGATAGAGGGGGATTGGGAGACAGAGTAAAAGGTGAGAAAAAGTGTAATTTAACCATTGGAGAAATATATTGGTAAATCCATAGTAATTTGGCATTTCTCTATGTCCGTTCTCCCTCTTTCAGTGTAACTGACTGTTCCACCTAATCCCTCTTTCAGTATAACTGACTGTTCCACCTAATCCCTCTTTCAGTGTAACTGACTGTTCCAGTGTGTTTTCCTAATCCCTCCTTCAGTGTAACTGACTGTTCCAGTGTGTTTTCCTAATCCCTCCTTCAGTGTAACTGACTGTTCCAGTGTGTTTTCCTAATCCCTCCTTCAGTGTAACTGACTGTTCCACCTAATCCCTCTTTCAGTGTAACTGACTGTTCCAGTGTGTATTCCTAATCCCTCTTTCAGTGTAACTGACTGTTCCAGTGTGTTCCACCTAATCCCTCTTTCAGTGTAACTGACTGTTCCAGTGTGTTTTCCTAATCCCTCTTTCAGTGTAACTGACTGTTCCAGTGTGTTTTCCTAATCCCTCTTTCAGTATAACTGACTGTTCCAGTGTGTTCCACCTACTAAATCAAATCAAATCAAATCAAATTTTATTTGTCACATACACATGGTTAGCAGATGTTAATGCGAGTGTAGCGAAATGTTTGTGCTTCTAGTTCCGACAATGCAGTAATAACCAACAAGTAATCTAACTAACAATTCCAAAACTACTGTCTTATACACAGTGTAAGGGGATAAAGAATATGTACATAAGGATATATGAATGAGTGATGGTACAGAGCAGCATAGGCAAGATACAGTAGCTGATATCGAGTACAGTATATACATATGAGATGAGTATGTAAACAAAGTGGCATAGTTAAAGTGGCTAGTGATACATGTATTACATAAGGATGTAGTCGATGATATAGAGTACAGTATATACGTATGCATATGAGATGAATAATGTAGGGTAAGTAACATTACATAAGGTAGCATTGTTTATATATTTACATCATTTCCCATCAATTCCCATTATTAAAGTGGCTGGAGTTGAGTCAGTGTCATTGTCAGTGTGTTGGCAGCAGCCACTCAATGTTAGTGGTGGCTGTTTAACAGTCTGATGGCCTTGAGATAGAAGCTGTTTTTCAGTCTCTCGGTCCCAGCTTTGATGCACCTGTACTGACCTCTCCTTCTGGATGATAGCGGGGTGAACAGGCAGTGGCTCGGGTGGTTGATGTCCTTGATGATCTTTATGGCCTTCCTGTAACATCGGGTGGTGTAGGTGTCCTGGAGGGCAGGTAGTTTGCCCCCGGTGATGCGTTGTGCAGACCTCACTACCCTCTGGAGAGCCTTACGGTTGAGGGCGGAGTAGTTGCCGTACCAGGCGGTGATACAGACCGCCAGGATGCTCTCGATTGTGCATCTGTAGAAGTTTGTGAGTGCTTTTGGTGACAAGCCAAATTTCTTCAGCCTCCTGAGGTTGAAGAGGCGCTGCTGCGCCTTCTTCACGATGCTGTCTGTGTGAGTGGACCAATTCAGTTTGTCTGTGATGTGTATGCAGAGGAACTTAAAACTTGCTACCCTCTCCACTACTGTTCCATCGATGTGGATAGGGGGGTGTTCCCTCTGCTGTTTCCTGAAGTCCACAATCATCTCCTTAGTTTTGTTGACGTTGAGTGTGAGGTTATTTTCCTGACACCACACTCCGAGGGCCCTCACCTCCTCCCTGTAGGCCGTCTCGTCGTTGTTGGTAATCAAGCCTACCACTGTTGTGTCGTCCGCAAACTTGATGATTGAGTTGGAGGCGTGCGTGGCCACGCAGTCGTCGGTGAACAGGGAGTACAGGAGAGGGCTCAGAACGCACCCTTGTGGGGCCCCAGTGTTGAGGATCAGCGGGGAGGAGATGTTTTTGCCTACCCTCACCACCTGGGGGAGGCCCGTCAGGAAGTCCAGTACCCAGTTGCACAGGGCGGGGTCGAGACCCAGGGTCTCGAGCTTGATGACGAGCTTGGAGGGTACTATGGTGTTGAATGCCGAGCTGTAGTCGATGAACAGCATTCTCACATAGGTATTCCTCTTGTCCAGATGGGTTAGGGCAGTGTGCAGTGTGGTTGAGATTGCATCGTCTGTGGACCTATTTGGGCGGTAAGCAAATTGGAGTGGGTCTAGAGTGTCAGGTAGGGTGGAGGTGATATGGTCCTTGACTAGTCTCTCAAAGCACTTCATGATGACAGATGTGAGTGCTACGGGGCGGTAGTCGTTTAGCTCAGTTACCTTAGCTTTCTTGGGAACAGGAACAATGGTGGCCCTCTTGAAGCATGTGGGAACAGCAGACTGGTATAGGGATTGATTGAATATGTCCGTAAACACACCGGCCAGCTGGTCTGCGCATGCTCTGAGGGCGCGGCTGGGGATGCCGTCTGGGCCTGCAGCCTTGCGAGGGTTAACACGTTTAAATGTCTTACTCACCTCGGCTGCAGTGAAGGAGAGACCGCATGTTTTCATTGCAGGCCGTGTCAGTGGCACTGTATTGTCCTCAAAGCGGGCAAAAAAGTTATTTAGTCTGCCTGGGAGCAAGACATCCTGGTCCGTGACTGGGCTGGATTTCTTCCTGTAGTCCGTGATTGACTGTAGACCCTGCCACATGCCTCTTGTGTCTGAGCCGTTGAATTGAGATTCTAATTTGTTTCTGTACTGACGCTTAGCTTGTTTAATAGCCTTGCGGAGGGAATAGCTGCACTGTTTGTATTCAGTCATGTTACCAGACACCTTGCCCTGATTAAAAGCAGTGGAACAGTCAGTTACACTGAAAGAGGGATTACTAATCTACTTGATACCATGTGTTACATGTAGGTCTACTTGATACCGTGTGTTACAAGTAGGTCTACTTGATGCCATGTGTTACAAGTAGGTCTACTTGATGCCATGTGCTAGAAGTAGGTCAACTTGATGCCATGTGCTAGAAGTAGGTCTACTTGATGCCATGTGCTAGAAGTAGGTCTACTTGATGCCATGTGCTAGAAATAGGTCTACTTGATGCCATGTGATAGAAGTAGGTCTCCTTGATGCCATGTGCTAGAAGTAGGTCTACTTGATGCCATGTGCTAGAAGTAGGTCTACTTGATGCCATGTGATAGAAGTAGGTCTACTTGATGCCATGTGCTAGAAATAGGTCTACTTGATGCCATGTGCTAGAAGTAGGTCTACTTGATGCCATGTGATAGAAGTAGGTCTCCTTGATGCCATGTGCTAGAAGTAGGTCTACTTGATGCCATGTGCTAGAAGTAGGTCTCCTTGATGCCATGTGCTAGAAGTAGGTCTACTTGATGCCATGTGCTAGAAGTAGGTCTCCTTGATGTCATGTGCTAGAAGTAGGTCTCCTTGATGCCATGTGCTAGAAGTAGGTCTACTTGATGCCATGTGCTAGAAGTAGGTCTACTTGATGCCATGTGGTGGAAGTAGGTCTACTTGATGCCATGTGCTAGAAGTAACTTGATGCCATGTGCTAGAAGTAGGTCTACTTGATGCCATGTGTCTACTTGAAGTAGGTCTACTTGATGCCATGTGTTACAAGTAGGTCTACTTGATGCCATGTGCTACAAGTAGGTGATGCCATGTACAAGTAGGTCTACTTGATGCCATAAGTAGGTCTACTTGATGCCATAGAAGTAGGTGATGCCATGTGCAAGTAGGTCTACTTGATGCCATGTGTTAGAAGTAGGTCTACTTGATGCCATGTGTCTACTTGAAGTAGGTCTACTTGTGCCTAGGTCTACTTGATGCCATGTGCTAGAAATAGGTCTCTTTGATGCCATGTGTTACAAGTAGGTCTACTTGATGCCATGTAGGTCTACTTGATGCCATGTAGGTCTACTTGATGCCATGTGCTAGAAGTAGGTCTACTTGATGCCATAGAAGTAGGTCTACTTGATGCCAGAAGTAGGTCTACTTGATGCCATGTGCTAGAAGTAGGTCTACTTGATGCCATGTGCTAGAAGTAGGTCTACTTGATGCCATGTGCTAGAAGTAGGTCTACTTGATGCCATGTGCTAGAAGTAGGTCTACTTGATGCCATGTGCTAGAAGTAGGTCTACTTGATGCCATGTGCTAGAAGTAGGTCTACTTGATGCCATGTGCTAGAAGTAGGTCTACTTGATGCCATGTGTTACAAGTAGGTCTACTTGATGCCATGTGTTAGAAGTAGGTCTACTTGATGCCATGTGCTAGAAGTAGGTCTACTTGATGCCATGTGCTAGAAGTAGGTCTACTTGATGCCATGTGCTAGAAGTAGGTCTACTTGATGCCATGTGCTAGAAATAGGTAGGTCTACTTGATGCCATGTGCTAGAAGTAGGTCTACTTGATGCCATGTGTAGGTCTACTTGATGCCATGTGCTAGAAGTAGGTCTACTTGATGCCATGTGCTAGAAGTAGGTCTACTTGATGCCATGTGCTAGAAGTAGGTCTACTTGATGCCATGTGCTAGAAGTAGGTCTACTTGATGCCAGAAGTAGGTCTACTTGATGCCATGTGCTAGAAGTAGGTCTACTTGATGCCATGTGCTAGAAGTAGGTCTACTTGATGCCATGTGCTAGAAGTAGGTCTACTTGATGCCATGTGCTAGAAGTAGGTCTACTTGATGCCATGTGCTAGAAGTAGGTCTACTTGATGCCATGTGCTAGAAGTAGGTCTACTTGATGCCATGTGCTAGAAGTAGGTCTACTTGATGCCATGTGCTAGAAGTAGGTCTACTTGATGCCATGTGCTAGAAGTAGGGTCTACTTGATGCCATGTGCTAGAAGTAGAAGTAGAGTCTACTTGATGCCATGTGCTAGAAGTAGGTCTACTTGATGCCATACAAGTAGGTCTACTTGATGCCATGTGCTAGAAGTAGGTCTACTTGATGCCATGTGCTAGAAGTAGGTCTCTTGATGCCATGTGCTAGAAGTAGGTCTACTTGATGCCATAGGTCTGTGCGTATGTGTGTTTGTCGAAAAACATTTATTTTCATTGTAACTAAGGCGGAAACAATGGTTACGTGATACAATGACCGTAATTGAAAACTATCCAATACGCCAGATATTGTTGTTCAGGGCGGAGGCCAGGGGGAGGCGCTCATTTTGGAAGTGGGCGGCTAATTGAGCGGCTACATGGAGCAGGCATTTACAGAGAAGCTGCTTCAGTACCAGCCCTGGGTGGAGCTGGGACAGCCTGGGTGGAGCTGGGACAGCCTGGGTGGAGCTGGGACAGCCTGGTTGGAGTTGGGATAGCCTGGGTGGAGCTGGGACAGTCAGGGTGGAGCCGTAAGCTGGTTGAGCTGGGACAGCCTGGTTGGAGCTGGGACAGTCAGGGTGGAGCCGTAAGCTGGTGGAGCTGGGACAGCCTGGGTGGAGCTGGGACAGTCAGGGTGGAGCCGTAAGCTGGTGGAGCTGGGACAGCCTGGGTGGAGCTGGGACAGTCAGGGTGGAGCCGTAAGCTGGTGGAGCTGGGACAGCCTGGGTGGAGCTGGGACAGCCAGGGTGGAGCCGTAAGCTGGTGGAGCTGGGACAGCCTGGGTGGAGCTGGGCATCCTGGGTGGAGCTGGGACAGTCTGGGTGGAGCTGGGACAGTCTGGGTGGAGCCGTAAGCTGGTGGAGCTGTAAACTGGTGGAGCTGGGACAGTCTTGGTTGAGCTGGGACAGTCTGGGTGGAGCTGGGACAGTCTGGGTGGAGCTGGGACAGTCTGGGTGGAGCTGTAAACTGGTGGAGCTGTAACTGGTGGAGCTGGGTCAGTCTGGGTGGAGCTGGGACAGTCTGGGTGGAGCTGTAAACTGGTGGAGCTGTAACTGGTGGAGCTGTAATTTGGCAGCACTGGTCATGTAAACAGGGTTGCAATGTGTTTCAGCTGTCGTGGTCAGTCTAGCTGTTTGGAGGAGGTACTTCTCTGTTTCAGCTGTCGTGGTCAGTCTAGTTGTTTGGAGGAGGTACTTCTCTGTTTCAGCTGTCGTGGTCAGTCTAGCTGTTTGGAGAAGGAGGTACTAATCTGTTTCAGCTGTCGTGGTCAGTCTAGCTGTTTGGAGAAGGAGGTACTAATCTGTTTCAGCTGTCGTGGGCAGCCTAGCTGTTGGAGGAGGAGGTGCTTCCTGTACCCCTGAGTTCCATGCGTACAGGGACCCTTGAAATGTTTGGATCCATTTTTAGGTGGATAAAAATAAATGTGTGCGTGCATGAATGTGTTTGTGCTTTTGTGCTTTCGCGCATTCTTGTTTTTCTGTGTGTGAAGGAACCATTATCTATGTGATGAGATGGGCCCAGGTATGCATGTGAGGGGAAATAATATTTAAATATCATTGTAGCTAACAAACACTTTGTGTATCTGCTGACCGTCTGTAATTAGGGCTAACGGCAGCATGAGAGCTGCTCCTGCGCTGGCCTCGGATAACACAATATCCTTTGAATCTCTCTCATTCAAATTGATGTCCCATCTCTTCAATAAAAGTCTCTTTACAACGTGAACGTTTGGGGGAGAAATTACACCAGGCGTCGGCTACAGTAGCTCTGTTTAAACTCCCTGCCTGTGGGGAGAAATTACACCAGGCGTCGGCTACAGTAGCTCTGTTTAAACTCCCTGCCTGTGGGGAGAAATTACACCAGGCGTCGGCTACAGTAGCTCTGTTTAAACTCCCTGCCTGTGGGGAGAAATTACACCAGGCGTCGGCTACAGTAGCTCTGTTTAAACTCCCTGCCTGTGGGGAGAAATTACACCAGGCGTCGGGCTACAGTAGCTCTGTTTAAACTCCCTGCCTGTGGGGAGAAATTACACCAGGCGTCGGCTACAGTAGCTCTGTTTAAACTCCCTGCCTGTGGGGAGAAATTACACCAGGCGTCGGCTACAGTAGCTCTGTTTAAACTCCCTGCCTGTGGGGAGAAATTACACCAGGCGTCGGCTACAGTAGCTCTGTTTAAACTCCCTGCCTGTGGGGAGAAATTACACCAGGCGTCGGGCTACAGTAGCTCTGTTTAAACTCCCTGCCTGTGGGGAGAAAGAGCGAAGTCCCAATCAGATGTAGTTCTATGGCGTGTTGTTCTGTAACTGTTTTCTGTGAGAGGAAACTGATTTTTATTCAATTCCACCTCGCAGTAGAATGCATACTTAAAGACATGGCTTTCTGTCCAAGAGAGCTAAACCTTTGTGGAACACACACACACACACACACAGACACACACACACATACACACACACACACACACACACACACACACACACACACATACACACACACACACACACACACACACACACACACACACAGCCACACACACACACACACAGACACACACACACACACACAGCCACACACACAGACACACACACACACACACAGCCACACACACACACACACACACACACACACACACACACACAGCCACAGCCACACACACACACACACACACACACACACACACACACACACACACACACACACACACACACACACACACACACACACACACACACACACACACACACACACACACACACAGACACACACACACACACTTAATAGCGTTGGGCCAGTAAGGTTACTCGTTCGAATCCTCGAGCAGACTACATAAACATTCTGTTGATGTGCCCTTGAGCAAAGCACTTAACCATAATTGCTCTGGATAAGAGTGTCTGTTACAGTTTTTTTCGATTGCTAAACGACAGTGGGCACAACTGGAGTCACATGTGCAAAACTCTAACTACAGTCTGCACTACCAACAGTCACCTGAGCTAAACAGTTCACATCACCTGCAAAACTCATTCCAAGCAACACAACTCTTAACACATGGCTCAAAACACGCTCAGTGCAGCCAAACACTATGCACAACCCTCACTGAGATAACACACACTGTCACTCAGAACACACTGAGAGTAAAAACACTAGCATCAAACACCAATACAGAAAATACAAACTTTTCATCTTTACAGTTTGAACAATTTCAGTGACTTCATACAAAGTAATATTTTCTTCAAAGAAAAGAGTGACATTCTTTCACATGATTTATTAAAATTTTTAGAACATAACAATTCTTTAAGGTAAATGAAAATTAGCAGTTTGCTGCAATAGTCTGTAGTAATTTACGGAATTACAGTAATGAGAAAAAAAGGTAGAAACTAAAAGTACATACTGTAATTCGAACAAATAATTGAGGGGCTAATCCTGCCTCTCTCTAGCATCAGGCCACAGGTTTTATTCAACATCACATCTAATGTTTTCTCTTGCCATGCACCTGGGGAAGAACCTTCTGGAGTGCCTTATCCATCCCTGGCAGTCCTCTGGACTCGTGTCCTCACATCCGGCACGCATGGCTTCCAAAAGAGACATTTGGTCATGTGGGTGGTGACCAAACACTTTCCACCTCCAGGCAGAGAAAAACTCCTCTATTGGGTTGAGGAAGGGTGAATATGCAGGCAGGTACAAAACCATAAATCTGTGATGTGCTGCAAACCAATCTGTGACAGCTGCAGAGAGGTGAAAAGCAACGTTATCGCAAACTATGACAAAAACTTGGGGTTTCTTACTGGCTCCCCTGTTCTGCTGGCACTAGCTGAGCATAGAGCTGTTCTAGGAAAGCTATAAGCCTTTCTGTGTTGTATGGGCCAATGAGTGGTGTGTTGAGAAGCAAACCATCATTGGCCATTGCAGCACACATGGTGATATTTCCCCCCTTTGGCCTGGAACCTCCACAGTGGCCCTTTGACCTATAACATTCCTTCCTCTGCGCCGTGTTTTGGCAAGGTTAAATCCAGCTTCATCGATAAATACAAATGAATGTGGTCTTTCCAGTGCTTCCACCTCCATTACTCTCTGAAAAACAGTAAGTGCACAGTTTTACTGTAGAAATGCTAGTGTTTTTTTTACTGTAAATATTTTGTATAGCTGTGTACGTAACCTCAGACGTCTTACCTGGACATACTGGTATCTTTGCTCTTTTACCCGTTCACTGTTTCTCTCGAACGGTACAGTGTATAACTGTTTCATTGTAACTTGGTGTTTCTTTAGGACTCGAGCAATAGTTGTTGTGCTGACAGAATTAACATTTTCAAATATATCATTATCAGCCAGCACTCTATCTTGAATCTCCCGCAGTTTTATTGCATTGTTGACAACAACCATGTCAACAAAAGCATTTTCCTGCGCATCTGAAAATATTTTTCCTCTTCCCCCTATTGGGGGCAGCCTTTGGGTCCTGTTGTAAAAATATATTTTACAGTCAAACTTACTGTAATATATATCTGTGTAAATATTCTATAATTGCAATACAAAATAGATTCCTGTAATGTTTTCATTTACTGTAAGGATGTAACTCTCACCTGTTTGCATGATGGAAAATTCGCATTACAGATGCCACTGTGGATCTTTGCAGATTGGGTTGCACCCTCAACCCTGCCTCTCTCAATGAGAGACCATGGTTCACGACATGGTCTATAAGTGTAGCCCTTATTTCATCTGAAATAACAGCTCTTTGTCTTCTTTGTCTTCCTCCACGCATCCGCCCTCTCCCTGCCACCCTTCTCCCTCCACGAACCCATCTTCCTTGTTCCATTTCCAAAATGAGTCTTTCTGAGCTCTACCTATATATACTGTAATATGTGTGTGTGTTCACTAACAAGTCTAAAACAAGACACCTGCTTAGCCTTTCAGCTGAAATTGCAATCAGCAGTGTTTGAAAGGCACAAGGCTGAAATCTATTCCGTTTTGAATGTGTAGTTCACAGTTTTGACAGCAGTGTGTTTGCATTTGAACAAAGTGCTGTAAATCCACAGTGTTGTGCAGGTTGTGGTTAAAGTCATGGGATAAGTGTGTAGAGTTTTGAAAACTGTGTTCAAGCAATGAAAACGAAAACTAGAGTTTGGTCCACATGAACTGCTGCTGTGCAGACTGTAGTTAGAGTTTTGCACATGTGACTCCAGTTGTGTCCACTGTCGTTTAGCAATCGAAAAAAACTGTAAATGACTCAAATTAAAATGAATTGGTGCAGATTCTGTAAATAACACTTTCATTTATCTCTCTCTCTCACTTTCTGTTTCTCTCTTTATCTCTCTCTCTCTCTCACTTTCTGTTTTTCTGTTTCTCTCTTTATCTCTCTCTCTCTCTCACTTTCTGTTTCTCTCTTTATCTCTCTCTGTCTCTCTCTCTCTTTCTGTTTCTCTCTTTATCTCTCTCTCTCTTGCTGTTTCTCTCTTTATCTCTCTCTCTCTCTCTCTCTTTCTGTTTCTCTCTTTATCTCTCTCTCTCTCTCTCTCTCTCTCTCTCTCTCTCTCTCTCTCTCTCTCTCACTCTCTCTCTGTCTCACTCTCTATCTCTGAGGAATAAGGGGGGGGAACCCTTCATCAAAGCTACGGCCCCAGAGCTAAGCCCAGAACTACAAAGACTCTACATCTATGAGATGTAATCAATAATTCACTACTCTACTGTGGATCACAATAAAAAACCTCCCCTCCACACTTTATCCTAGGAATACCCTAGCACAGTAATAGAGGAATGCACCAAGGACCAATAACAAAGGGAAATCAGTGTCTTCCTCCATTAGACTCCTGTCCTCCTGTCTGAAATGACACGTTGTTCCCCCGTATAGTACATTGCTTTAGGCCAGAGAGAGTAGGCTGTCATTTGAAGACATCATAATGGGAAAATGGGCTACCTAGTCAGTTGTACAACTGAATGCGTTCAATTGAAATGTGTCTTCCATATTTAACCCAGTCCCTCTGAATCAGAGATGTGAGTGGGGGGGGGCTGCCTTAATCGACATCCACGTCATCGGCACCCCCGGGATTAGTTATTGTGGGGGTTTATTTCCTTGCTCAAGGGGAAAACGGCAGATGTTTCCATCTTGTTAGCTCAGGGATCGAACAACCCCAAAAGAGAGGTAGATAATACACCATGGGCAAATAACAATTTCCCTCCAGACCCAAACTCACAGATCCTGCCTGAAGACACCTAGCTCAGTTTGGGGGTATATCTCAATAGTCTCCTGAAGACACCTAGCTCAGTTTGGGGGTATATCTCAATAGTCTCCTGAAGACACATGGCTCAGTCTGGGGTTGTATCTCAATAGTCTCCTGAAGACACATGGCTCAGTCTGGGGTTGTATCTCAATGGTCTCCTGAAGACACATGGCTCAGTCTGGGGTTGTATCTCAATAGTCTCCTGAAGACACATGGCTCAGTCTGGGGTTGTATCTCAATGGTCTCCTGAAGACACATGGCTCAGTCTGGGGTTGTATCTCAATAGTCTCCTGAAGACACATGGCTCAGTCTGGGGTTGTATCTCAATAGTCTGCCTGAAGATACCTGGCTCAGTCTGGGGGACAGGAGGTTGGTTGCATCTTAATTGGGGAGGACAGGCTCATTCTAATTACTGGAGCAGAATAAGTGGAATGGTAACAAATATATAAAATGCATGGTTTTTAGATTAAGCAATTTTCTACCTGGGGGGTCTATCTCAATTGTACACCAACAAGACATGGGATGGAACTACACCCAACAAGACAGGGGATGGAACTACAACAACAAGACAGGGGATGGAACTACAACAACAAGACAGGGGATGGAACTACACCCAACAGGACAGGGGATGGAACTACAACAACAAGACAGGGGATGGAACTACAACAAGACAGGGGATGGAACTACAACAAGACAGGGATGGAACTACAACAACAAGACAGGGGATGGAACTACAACAAGACAGGGGATGGAACTGCAACAAGACAGGGGATTGAACTACAACAAGACAGGGGATGGAACTACACCCAACAAGACAGGGGATGGAACTACAACAACAAGACAGTGGATGGAACTACACCCAACAAGACAGGGGATGGAACTACAACAACAAGACAGGGGATGGAACTACAACAACAAGACAGGGGATGGAACTACACCCAACAAGACAGGGGATGGAACTACAACAACAAGACAGGGGATGGAACTACAACAACAAGACAGGGGATGGAACTACAACAAGACAGGGGATTGAACTACAACAACAAGACAGGGGATGGAACTACAACAAACAGGGGAAGACAGGGGATGGAACTACAACAACAAGACAGGGGATGGAACTACAACAACAAGACAGGGGATTGAACTTCTCCAAGGTACCAGCTCCAAAAACGCAGGTTATTGTTTTTCGTCATGAATCTTGTTCTGGAGGCAGCTCTGCAGAGTGGTCAATACCTGGCACAGCTATAGAGTCATAAAATCAGATTTTCAACCTAACCCTAACCACAACCCTAACCACACTGCTAACCTTTTTTCCTCATCCAAACCTTAAAATGATGACCAAAAAAAGGCAAATCTTTACAATATAGCTAATTTTGAATGCTGGCCTATCTAAGGGGAATTCTCTCAGTTCTCCTTCAAGGAGAAGACTCATTAAAACCAATCCGTTCTACTCATGCAGACCAACAGGTGTGTGTAGAATCACGTTACACACACACATACACACGCACAAACTCACACACACAAACACAAATGCACAAACACACACACGCGCACAAACACACACACACAAATATTACACACACAAGCTCGCGAATGTAAACCGCTTTAGTCTCTCTCACCAGGGGATTGTGCTAAGCGTCTGTGTGTGTGTCATCATTGTCACAAGGACAAGGACACACACGTCTCACAGCACTTGGCAACCAAGGAGAGTATCAGGGGACCTCATTACGGACGGATCGGGGGAGGGAAAGAGGTGTAACACAGGAAGTAAGGGACATCAATCTAGATGAACTCAAAGCATCTTGGATTTCAAAGGACCTGACCTTGAATCCTGCTGTTGTGTTTAGGCGTGTCACTGAGCCCCCTCCTCTCTGTCTCCAACCTCTCTGTCTCCAACCTTAAGACAGCGTGTCACTGAGCCCCCTCCTCTCTGTCTCTCAACCATGAAGACAGCGTGTCACTAAGAGCCCCCTCCTCTCTGTCTCCAACCTTAAGACAGTGTGTCACTGAGCCCCCTCCTCTCTGTCTCCAACATGAAGACAGTGTGTCACTGAGCCCCCTCCTCTCTGTCTCCAACCTTAAGACAGTGTGTCACTGAGCCCCCTCCTCTCTGTCTCCAACCTTAAGACAGTGTGTCACTGAGCCCCCCCCTCTGTCTCCAACCTAAGACTCTGTCTCCAACTTAAGACAGCGTGTCACTGAGCCCCCTCCTCTCTGTCTCCAACCTTAAGACAGCGTGTCACCTAAGACAGCCCCCTCCTCTCTGTCTCCAACCTTAAGACAGCGTGTTACTGAGCCCCCTCCTCTCTGTCTCCAACCTTAAGACAGTGTGTCACTGAGCCCCCTCCTCTCTGTCTCCAACCTTAAGACAGTGGGTCACTGTGCCCCTGAGCCCCTCCTCTCTGTCTCCAACCCTCCTCTCTGTCTCCAACCTTAAGACAGTGTGTCACTGAGCCCCCTCCTCTCTGTCTCCAACCTTAAGACAGCGTGTCACTGAGCCCCCCCTCTCTGTCTCCAACCTTAAGACTGTCTCCAACCTTAAGACAGTGGGTCACTGAGCCCCTCCTCTCTGTCTCCAACCTTAAGACAGTGTGTCACTGAGCCCCCTCCAACCTCTCTGTCTCCAACCTTAAGACAGCGTGTCACTGAGCCCCCTCCTCTCTGCTCTTAAGACCTCCTCTCTGTCTCCAACCTTAAGACAGCGTGTCACTGAGGCTTGCTCTATCATGCAATGGTCAGCCCACAGGCTTGATTCAGAACACAATGGTCAGCCCACAGCCTTGATTCAGAACACAATGGTCAGCCCACAGCCTTGATTCAGAACACAATGGTCAGCCCACAGGCTTGATTCAGAACACAATGGTCAGCCCACAGCCTTGATTCAGAACACAATGGTCAGCCCACAGCCTTGATTCAGAACACAATGGTCAGCCCACAGCCTTGATTCAGAACACAATGGTCAGCCCACAGCCTTGATTCAGAACACAATGGTCAGCCCACAGCCTTGATTCAGAACACAATGGTCAGCCCACAGGCTTGATTCAGAACACAATGGTCAGCCCACAGCGATTCTTCCACTGCTCAATTTAACCATGTGTGCTTCACACACAGGGACAAACACATAGGGGCACTCTGTCTCCATGTTAGACTGTGCAGATCCATCACTTAATACATTACACTGACCTTGATACTGTACGGCATCTGTCTCTATCTCTCTCTCTCTCTCTCTCTCTCTCTCTCTCTCTCTCTCTCTCTCTCTCTCTCTCTCTCTCTCTCTCTGCTCTCTCTCTCTGTCTCTCTCTCTCTCTCTCTCTCTTTCTTTGTGGGCTATACTCAGCCTTGTCTCAGGATGGTAAGTTGGTGGTTGAAGATATCCCTCTAGTGGTGTGGGGGCTGTGCTTTGGCAAAGTGGGTGGGGTTATATCCTTCCTGTTTGGCCCTGTCCGGGGGTGTCCTCAGATGGGGCCACAGTGTCTCCTGACCCCTCCTGTCTCAGCCTCCAGTATTTATGCTGCAGTAGTTTATGTGTCGGGGGGCTGGGGTCAGTTTGTTATATCTGGAGTACTTCTCCTGTCCTATTCGGTGTCCTGTGTGAATCTAAGTGTGCGTTCTCTAATTCTCTCCTTCTCTTTCTTTTTCTTTGAGCCCTAGGACCATGCCCCAGGACTACCTGACATGATGAGTCCACCTGGCCATGCTGCTGTTCCAGTTTCAACTGACCTGAGCCCTAGGACCATGCCCCAGGACTACCTGACATGATAACTCCTTGCTGTCCCCAGTCCACCTGGCCATGCTGCTGCTCCAGTTTCAACTTCCACCTGACTGTGCTGCTGCTCCAGTTTCAACTGTTCTGCCTTATTATTATTCGACCATGCTGGTCATTTATGAACATTTGAACATCTTGGCCATGTTCTGTTATAATCTCCACCCGGCACAGCCAGAAGAGGACTGGCCACCCCACATAGCCTGGTTCCTCTCTAGGTTTCTTCCTAGGTTTTGGCCTTTCTAGGGAGTTTTCCTAGCCACCGTGCTTCTACACCTGCATTGCTTGCTGTTTGGGGTTTTAGGCTGGGTTTCTGTACAGCACTTTGAGATATTAGCTGATGTACGAAGGGCTATATAAATAAATTTGATTTGATTTGATTTGATTCTCTTGCTCTCTCTCAATTTCAATTAATGTCAATTCAATGTAAGGGCTTTATTGGCATGGGAAACATATGTTAACATTCCGAAAGCATGTGAACTAGATCAGGTATTCCCAATGCCGTCGGTGGTACGCCAATAGAAATCGAGTAGCCTTCATTTCTCAGAACAAGAATAGACTGATGAGTTTCAGAAGAAAAATCTTTCTTTCTGGCCATTTTGAGGCTGTAATCGAACCCACGAATGCTGATGCTACAGATACTCAACTAGTCTAAAGAAGGCCAGTTGTATTGCTTCTTTAATCAGAACAACAGTTTTCAGCTGTCCTAACATAATTGCAAAAGGGTTTTCTAATGATCTATTAGCTTTTTAAAATGATAAACTTGTATTAGCTAACACAACGTGCTAATTGGAACACAGGAGTGATGGCTGCTGATCATGGGCCTCTGTACACCTATGTAGATATTCCATATAAAATCTGCCGTTTCCAGCTGCAATAGTCATTTACAACATTAAACAATATCTACACTGTATTTCTGATCAATTTGATGTTATTTTAATGGACAAAAAATGTGCTTGTCATTCAAAAACAAAGACATTTCTAAGTGACCCGAAACTTTTGAATGGTAGTGTATATATATATATATTTTTTTTTCAAATTTTTAATCTGTCCATTTATATTTTCCAAAATGGCTACACATTTGGGTGAGGTTTTTTTCTTGACTGAGTAGCCTTGTTTCACTGCCAAAAATAAATTAAACCATCGTCGGTTCAGCGAAGTAACAACACAATGTCAAATACAGGTAGTCTAGTCAAATAATTAACATCCAATCACATTAACCATTACTCTCTCGTGGGAATTCCACTAATAGTCTGAATGTAGCCAAACGTAGCTGCTGCTCATTCCGTTTGCTCGAAAAATTGTTTAAAAAAGTATGTCCCGCGTCCATAGAGACACATACCAGCTCTACTGGTAGTACTGCTACTACCAGCACTACTACACCTGCACCTGTCAACAACACACATTGTACTGCTACTACCAGCACTACTACACCTGCACCTGTCAACAACACACGCTGTACTGGTACTACCAGCAGTACTACACCTGCACCTGCACCTGTCGACGACACAAGTTGTTCTGCTTCCACAGCACATCCAAAGCTAGCATCAGTAACTCTACATTTGTTGTTAGCCCTTCTAGCGTGGCCACTGGCAGTTGTGAATCTGAAGCAGCTGAAGAGCTACTGCCCCTTTACCCGGGAAATCACCGAACAACAGACAGGGATGTTGGACCATCAGAGAGGCGCAAATATGATGAGAACTACATTGTTTTGGGGTTCACTTATATTGGGAGTAGTGCCTTTCCTCAGCCACAGTGTGTTATATGTGCAAAAGGACTATCTCACAACTCGATGAAACCTTACTCCTGCACAAACATTTATTAACAAAACATGCCATTTTGAAAAATAAGCCACAGGAGTTCTTTGAGTGAGAATTAAGACAACTTTTGAGTAGTAAGACATGTAATAAAAGCAACAGATACCATTAAGAAGAAGGGTCTAGAAGCGTCTTATATGGTGAGCTACCGAGTGGCTGGGACAGACAATCCCCATACTATTGTGGAGGACTTCATTCTTCCTGCTGCTGCAGATATGACTGGGACAATGTTGAGGGAAAAGGACAAAGAAACTATGCAGACTGTGTCTTTCACACCGTGTCAGTGACATGGCAGGAGATGTTTTGAAACAATTAATGCTTCACATACAAGCCAGTGAATTATATGCATTTCAGTTGGATGAGTCAACAGACGTGGCGGGCCTGGCACAGCTGGTGTATGTCCATTATCTTTATGGGGGGGTCATCCTCTTCTGCAAACCACTGGAAACCAGGACAATAGGAGAGGATATTTTGAAAGTACTACAGGGCTTGCAGGCCACCAGAGACTCTGGGTTCAAGTCCAGCCAGTCGTGAGAGGGAGGCCCATGGGGCAGCGCACAATTGGCCCAGCTTTGTCTGGGTTAGGGAGGATTTGGCCGGCAGGGATATCCTTGTCTCATCACGCACTAGCAACTCCTGTGGTGTGCTGGGCGCTGTGCACGCTGACCAGGTGTACGGTGTTTCCTCTGACACATTGGTGTGGCTGGCTTTTGTGTCAAGAAGCAGTGCGGCTTGGTTGGGTTGTGTTATGGAGGATGCATGGCTCTTGACCTTTGCCTCTCCTGAGTCCATACCGGAGCTGCAGTGATGAGACAAGACTGCACTTACTACCAACTGGGGAGAAAAAAGGGGTAAAATGAATTACATTTTTTTTTAAATGTAAAAAGTATTGCACAGCTTTGAGACATCAAATGGACGTTGGTGGTCAGGATGTGTTGGTATCTGTACTGATGGCGCAAAAGCCATGACAGGGAGACATAGTGTGATATTGTGTAGTATTTCACCCAATAGATATGGGAGTTTATTTTGTTTTCTAATTCTTAGTGTCTCTATATGTCTCTAATATGGTCATACATTTGGCAGGAGGTTAGGAAGTGCTGCTCAGTTGCCACCTCATTTTGTGGGCAGTGTGCACATAGCCTGTCTTCTCTTGAGAGCCATGTCTGCCTTCGGTGTCCTTTCTCAATAGCAAGGCTATGCTCACTCAGTCTGGACATAGTCAAAACTTTCCTTAAGTTTGGGTAGGGAGTGGCCAGGTATTCTGCCACGGTGTACTCTCTGTTTAGGGCCAAATAGCATTCTAGTTTGCTCTGATTTTTTTCGTTAATTCTTTCCAATGTGTCAAAAAATGATATTTTAGTTTTCTCATGATTTGGTTGGGTCTAATTGTGTTGCTGTCCTGGGGCTCTGTGTGGTCTGATTGTGTTTGTGAACAGAGCCCCAGGACCATCTTGCTTAGGGGACTCTTCTCCAGTTTCATCTCGCTGTAGGTGATGGCTTTGTTATTGAAGGCTTCCCTTTAGGTGGTCGTAGAATTTAACGTCTCTTTTCTGGATTTTTGATAATTAGCAGGTATCGGCCTAATTCTGCTCTGCATGTATTATTTTGTGTTTTACGTTGTAGACTGAGGATATTTTTGCAGAAGTCTCAATTTGGTGTTTGTCCAATTTTGTGATATCTTGGTTGGTGAGTGGAACCCAGACCTTAAAACCATAAAGGGCATTGGGTTCTATAACTGATTTAAGTATTTTTAGCTAGATCCTAAATGGTATGTTAAATTTGATGTTCCTTTTGATGGCATACAAGGACATTCTTGCCTTGTCTTTCAGATTGTTCACAGCTTTGTGGAAGTTACCTGTGGCGTTGATGTTTAGGCCGAGGTATGTATAGTTTTTGTGTACTCTAGGGAAACGTGGTCTAGATGTAATTTGTATTCGTGGTCCTGGCAACTAGACCTTTTTTGGAAGACCATAATTTTTTTCTTACAGACCCTCATGCCAATCGCTTTTGAAATCAACAAAGCATTAGTAGACTTTGCCTATCAAGGCACAAGGCGAGACACAGGAGGCAGATGGTTGGAATCGTACAATTTTTATTAATCCAAAGGGGTAGGCAAGAAAATGGTTGTGGACAGGCAAAAAGGTCAAAACCAGATCAGAGACCAATAGATACCGAAGGGCAGGCAGAATGAAGGTCAGGGCAGGCAGGATGATCAGGCAGGTGGGAAAGATCAGAGACCAATAGATATCGAAGGGCAGGCAGAATGAAGGTCAGGGCAGGCAGGATGATCAGGCAGATGGGAGAGTAGTCCAGAGTCAGGCAGTGGTCAGAACCGGGAGGACTTTAAAAAGAGAATAGAAAATGAGTACGGGAAAAAACACACTGGTTGACCTGACTAAACATATAAGACAAACTGGCACAGAGAGACAGGAAAAGCAGGGATAAATACACTGGGGAAAATAAGCGACACCTGGAGGGGGCGGAGACAATAACAGGAACAGGTGAAACAGATCAGGGCGTGACATTGTCTTTGCTTTGGTTTGTTTGTTTGTCAATTAGGGTGTGCAGCGTGAATACATGGTCTGTTGTTCGGTAATTTGGTAAAAAGCAAATTTGACATTTGCTCAGTACATTGTTTTCACTTAGGAATAATGATAATGCAGAGGATTTTCCCAAGGTTGTTGTTATCGCATATCCCCGGGAGTTATTGGGGTCAAATTTGTCTCCACTTTTATGGATTGGGGTGATCAGTCCTTGGTTCCAAATATTGGGGAAGATGCCAGAGCTGATGATGATGTTAAAGAATTTTTAAGTATAGCCAAATGGAATTTGTGGTCTGTATATTTTATAATTTAATTTAGGGTACCATCAACCCCACAGGCCTTTTGGGTTGGAGGGGTCTTTAATAGTTGATTTGTATTTGATCATGAATATGTTTTACTGTTTGTTCTTTGTTATAGAGCCAAAGAGATTGTAGAAGTGGTTTATCCATACATCTCTGTTTTGGATAACTCTTTGTGTTGTTTGTTTAGAGTTTTCCTATTTTCCCAGAAGTGGTTAGATTCTATGGATTATTCAATGACATTGAGCAGATTTCTGACATTCTGTTCCTTCTTTTTCCATAGTGTATTTCAATATTTAGTGATTTTCACCATAGTGAAGAAGTAGGCTCAGGTTTTCTGTGTCTCTCCATCATGACACACACACACTGTGCTATTAAGTTCCTCAAATACAGCTCTTGTATCCTGGACTTTGTCCCAGAGCTCAGTGGAGATGTCTAGTTGACAAAATGCAGAATACACACAAACACAGATGCTTGCTTTTTGTCAGTGCGGTGCACACATCTGGTCCCTGTGGAGACTGAGGGATTGGAGGAGAAAAAAACACGATGATGAAGAGAGGGGAGGAGAGAAGGTTCAGACGTAGATAGATGTTAAGGTTACTCTGGAGGGAAAGTAAAGAGGAGATACAAAGTTTTGTTTCTGGCGATAATATATTCAACTCCCTGTGGAGTGAAAGAGGTATGGGACTGTCAGGTAATCCCAGTAAGGATGACAAAAGGCAGAGAATTTACCGTTTACTTGGAATTTATTCCTTCACACAGATAAATTTGGTGAAATGCAGGGTGTAAAATGGAAAAAGCAAAGAAAGTAAATGTAAAAGCCCCTCTCCTATTTATATTTTTGATTACTTTTACCCACTACATTACCTAACCTACCCTCTCTCTCCTACATTTTCCTGACCCAAAAATAATTTTCTCCTAAACCCGCCTAACCTCTCCTACCTGCCAACCCACCTAACCTCTCCTACCTGCCTACCTACCCACCTAACCTCTCCTACCTGCCTACCTACCCACCTAACCTCTCCTGGCCTGCCTACCTACCCACCTAAGATCTCCTACCTGCCTACCTGACCCACCTAACCTATAACCTGCCTACCTACAGCCCACCTAACCTCTCCTACCTGCCCACCTAACCTCTCCTACCTGCCTACCTACCCACCTAACCTCCCTCACCTGCCTACCTACCCACCTAACCTCTCCTACCTGCCTAACCCAACTAGCACCACCTGGTGCCTACTAAATAAAATACAGGGGTTAGTTAATCTTACACCCAGGTCTTAAATAAGTGTGCATAGACAGTGAATAAACTATGGGTTATGAATTTTATGCCTGCCGACCTCTTGCCTAAGCACTCGGCCTAGGTGCCTTCCCCATCCCCCTGGGAACAAATGAAACAGAATAATACAACAAAAACAGAGAAAAACTCAGGACATTAAAGAAGCTTTAATCACTGAGCAACAAACACAAGAACAAAACAATCAGCTCTTTCTCAGCAACAACTAACATAGTGCATACCAAATCTCTTTCTCAGCAACAACAAACATAGTACATACCAAATCTCTTTCTCAGCAACAACAAACATAGTACATACCAAATCTCTTTCTCAGCAACAACAAACATAGTACATACCAAATCTCTCTCAGCAACAACAAACATAGTACATTCCAAATCTCTCTCAGAATAATACAACAAACATAGTACATACCAAATCTCTTTCTCAGCAACAACAAACATAGAACATACCAAATCTCTTTCTCAGCAACAACAAACATAGTACATACCAAATCTCTTTCTCAGCAACAACAAACATAGTACATACCAAATCTCTTTCTCAGCAACAACAAACATAGTACATACCAAATCTCTTTCTCAGCAACAACAAACATAGTTACATACCAAATCTCTTTCTCAGCAACAACTAACATAGTACATACCAAATCTCTTTCTCAGCAACAACTAACATAGTACATACCAAATCTCTTTCTCAGCAACAACTAACATAGTACATACCAAATCTCTTTCTCAGCAACAACTAACATAGTACATACCAAATCTCTTTCTCAGCAACAACTAACATAGTACATACCAAATCTCTTTCTCAGCAACAACTAACATAGTACATACCAAATCTCTTTCTCAGCAACAACTAACATAGTACATACCAAATCTCTTTCTAAGCACACAACAACCAACATATGATATAACCTTCAGCTCTCCTCTTACAAAGGAACACTGGCTTTTAAAGCTGGAGAAGGAGTCTGCAATGGGATACAGCTGTATCCTGACGAGAGGGCGGGGTCAGCTCCAATTAGCAATTGGGGCCGGCCAATCAGCTGCTTGGGGGAATTTCAGGAAGCCACCCTGAAACACACACATACAAACAAAACCACAACACAGGAACTGGGGAACGTAACAGTATCTTTACTTTTACTCAAGTATGACCACTGGGTACTTTGTCCACCACTGCATCTCAGTGAGGGAGCTGGTTGATAACGGTACATATTGAGTAATGTATAGATTGTGGGCAATCTATACATCTATCCTCTATACAGAGTCAGAGCAGCCAGATCAGCCGTGATTACAAGTCAATATTCGACGTCCATCCATGTCTGAGGACGTTGGGAGATGAGGTGGAAACCGGCCACTAGGGGCAACAGTGAGCTCTGTTACCTTCAAGTAGGTTTAGTTTTTCTAGGGTGTTGTGGACGGGGATAGTGGATTGACGTAAGCATCCGCTTCTGGTTCCAGAATCCAGCGATAGAAAATTGTTTAGATATTTTTGTTTTAACCCTTAAAGCCCCTGAATCTTAACCCTTAACTTAATCACTCGGAGATAATACGTAACCTCAAGATTTCTGAAGTAATGCTTAAGCGTAACCCTAACCTGAAAAATTCAGAGCTAACACCTTAACTTAACATTAAACACTTTGAAATTTGACATTTGGAACAACTTCTAAATGTTACGTTTGAGAGACATGGATGAATGTGAACTTCTGATGTGAGACTGTGAGATCTGGTTGGTCAGAGAGAGGTAATGTACAGTTGAAGTGTTACGTTTACATACACTTAAGTTGGAGTCATTAAAACTCATTTTCAACCCCTCCACAAATATATTGTTAAACATACAAATAGTTTTGGCAAGTCGGTTAGGACATCAACTTTATGCATGACAAGTAATTTTTCCAACAATTGTTTACAGACAGATTATTTCACTTATAAGTCACTATATCACAATTCCAGTGGGTCAGAAGTTTACATACAAGTTTACATACATGCATACATAAGTTGACTGTACCTTTAAACAGCTTGGAAAATTCCAGAAAATGATGTCATGGCTTTAGAAGCTTCTGATAGGATAATTGACATCATTTGAGTAAATTGGAGGTGTACTTGTGGATGTATTTCAAGGCCTACCTTCAAACTCAGTGCCTCTTTGCTTGACATCATGGGAAAATCAAAAGAAATCAGCCAAGACCTCAAAAAAATGTTTTATTCATCCTTGGGAACAATTTCCAAAATACTGAAGGTTCCACGTTCATCTGTACAAACAATAGTAAGCAAGTATAAACTCCATGGGACCACGCAGCCGTCATACCACTCAGGAAGGAGACCCGTTCTGTCTCCTAGAGATTAAAGTACTTTGGTGCGAAAAGTGCAAATCAATTCCAGAACAACAGCAGGACCTTGTGAAGATGCTGGAGGGAACGGGTACAAAAGTATCTATATCCACAGTAAAACGAGTCCTATATTGACATAACCTGAAAGGCCGCTCAGCAAGGAAGAAGTCACTGCTCCAAAACTGCCATAAAAAAGCCAGACGACGATTTGCAACTGCACATGGAGACAAAGATCGTACTTTTTGGTCCTCTGGTCTGATGAAACAAAAATAGAACTGTTTGGCCATAATGACTATTGTTATGTTTGGAGGAAAAAAGGGGGAGGGTTGCAAGCCGAAGAACCCCATCCCAACCGTAAAGCACGGGGTGGCAGCATCATGCTGTGGGGGTGCTTTGCTGCAGGAGGGTCTGGTGCACTTCACAAAATACATGGCATCGTGACGAAGGAAAATTATGTAGATATATTGAAGCAACATCTCAAAACATCAGTCAGGAAGATAAAGCTTGGTCGCAAATGGGTCTTCCAAATGGACAATGACCCCAAGCATACTTACAAAGTTGTGGCAAAATGGCTTAAGGACAACAAAGTCAAGGTATTGGAGTGACCATCACAAAGCCCTGACCTCAATCCTATAGAATGTTTGTGGGCAGAACTGAAAAAGCATGTGAGAGCAAAGAGGCCTACAAACCTGACTCAGTTACACCAGCTCTGTCAGGGGGAATGGGCCAAAATTCACCCAACTTATTGTGGGAAGCTTGTGGAAGGCTACCTGAAATGTTTGACCAAAGTTTTAAAAAATTAAAGGCAATGCTACCAAATACTAATTGCGTGTATGTAAACTTATGACCCACTGTGAATGTGATGAAAGAAATAAAAGCTGAAATAAATCATTCTCTACTATTATTCTCTACTATATTTCACATTCTTAAAACAAAGTTGTGATGCTAACTGACCTGGGACAGGGAATTATTACTAGGGTTAAATGTCAGGAATTATAGTTTAAATGTATTTGGCTACGGTGTATGTAAACTTCCCACTTCAACTGTATACCTGTAGGTGATATCTAAGTTACAGAAGGGTGAGTATGAGGAGTATGTAAACTTCAGACTTCAACTGTATACCTGTAGGTGATATCTAAGTTGCAGAAGGGTGAGTATGAGGTGTATGAGAGGTTAACTACTGGCCCATGACCCAGACCAGGTGATGCTCCTAACCCCTCAAAACCCCTGCCCAACACTGCCCAACACTGCCCACACACTACCCAAACACAGCACACACACTGCCCACACACTGCCCACACGCTAACCAAACACTGCCCACACACTGCCCACACGCTAACCAAACGCTGCCCAACACTGCCCAACACTGCCCACACACTACCCAAACACAGCACACACACTGCCCACACACTGCCCACATGCTAACCAAACGCTGCCCAAACAATGCTCACACACTACCCAAACACAGCACAAACACTGCTCACACACACTGCCCACACACTGCCCACGCGCTAACCAAATGCTGCCCAAACACTGCTCACACACTGCCCAAATGCTGCCCAAACACTGCTCACACACTGCCCAAACGCTGCCCAAACACTGCTCACACATTGCCCAAACGCTGCCCAAACACTGCTCACACACTGCCCAAACGCTGCCCAAACACTGCTCACACACTGCCCAAACGCTGCCCAAACACTGCCCAAACGCTGCCCAAACGCTGCCCAAACATTTGGAATTTTGGTATTTGGTATTTTATTAGGATTCCCATTAGCTGTTGTAGAAGCAGCAGCTCCTTTTCCTCTTCCAACACAGAACATGAACCATGACATAATGCAGAACATTAATAGACAAGAACAGCTCAAGGACAGAACTACATCAACATTTTTTAAAGGCACACGTAGCCTAGATATCAATACGTACACACAAACTATCAAGGACAAATAGGGGAGAAGCATTGTGCCGTGAGGTGTTGCTTTATCTGTCTTTTGAAACCAGGTTTGCTGTTCATTTGGGCAATATGAGATGGAACAGAGTTCCATGCAATAATGGCTCTATATAATCCTGTACGCTTTCTTGAATTTGTTCTGGATTTGGGGACTGTGACAAGACCCCTGGTGTTATGTCTGGTGGGGTAAGTGTGTGTCAGAGCTGTGTGTAAGTTGACTATGAAAACAATTTGGAATTTTCAACACATTGTTTCTTTTTAAATGAAGATTTGATGGACTCAGTCTCTCCTCAATTCTTAGCCTAAAGAGACCGGCAGCATAGTATTTACATCAGCCCTCTGATTACAATGAAGAGCAAGGCGTGCCACTCTGTTCTGGACCAGTTGTAGCTTAACTAGGTCTTTCCTTGCAGCACTGGACCACACGACTGGACAATAATCAAGATAAGACAAAACTAGAGCCTGCAGGACTTGCCCACATATTGCCCAAACACTGCCCAAACACTGCCCACACACTGCCCACACACTGCCCACACACTGCCCAAACACTGCCCAAACACTGCCCACACACTGCCCAAACACTGCCCACACACTGCCCACACACTGCCCAAACACTGCCCACACACTGCCCAAACACTGCCCACACACTGCCCAAACACTGCCCACACACTGCCCACACACTGCCCACACACTGCCCACCCTTACAAATAATACTCAAAAATCTCTCCCCCTCTCTCTCTCTTCTCTCTTCTCACTAACACGGACACTTATTTAGCCACAGAAACAGACCCCCTCTACCACCTCAGGCCTAAACACACACAGACATCATGAACCCTTCTCTGTTTACTCTCCTCCAAATGTCCAAATCCACTCTGTGTGTGTGTGTGTATGTTTGCGTGTTTAAGTCTGTGTGTGTGTATGTTTGCGTGTTTAAGTCTGTGTGTGTGTATGTTTGCGTGTTTAAGTCTGTGTGTGTGTATGTTTGCGTGTTTAAGTCTGTGTGTGTGTATGTTTGCGTGTTTAAGTCTGTGTGTGTGTATGTTTGCGTGTTTAAGTCTGTGTGTGTGTATGTTTGCGTGTTTAAGTCTGTGTGTGTGTATGTTTGCGTGTTTAAGTCTGTGTGTATGTTTGCGTGTTTAAGTCTGTGTGTGTGTATGTTTGCGTGTTTAAGTCTGTGTGTATGTTTGCGTGTTTAAGTCTGTGTGTGTGTATGTTTGCGTGTTTAAGTCTGTGTGTATGTTTGCGTGTTTAAATCTGTGTGTGTGTATGTTTGCGTGTTTAAATCTGTGTGTGTGTATGTTTGCGTGTTTAAGTCTGTGTGTGTGTATGTTTGCGTGTTTAAGTCTTTGTGTGTGTATGTTTGCGTGTTTAAGTCTGTGTGTATGTTTGCGTGTTTAAATCTGTGTGTGTGTATGTTTGCGTGTTTAAGTCTGTGTGTATGTTTGCGTGTTTAAATCTGTGTGTGTGTATGTTTGCGTGTTTAAATCTGTGTGTGTGTATGTTTGCGTGTTTAAGTCTGTGTGTGTGTATGTTTGCGTGTTTAAGTCTGTGTGTATGTTTGCGTGTTTAAATCTGTGTGTGTGTATGTTTGCGTGTTTAAATCTGTGTGTGTGTATGTTTGCGTGTTTAAGTCTGTGTGTGTGTATGTTTGCGTGTTTAAATCTGTGTGTGTGTATGTTTGCGTGTTTAAATCTGTCTGTGTGTATGTTTGCGTGTTTAAATCTGTGTGTGTGTATGTTTGCGTGTTTAAATCTGTCTGTGTGTATGTTTGCGTGTTTAAATCTGTGTGTGTATGTTTGCGTGTTTAAATCTGTGTGTGTGTATGTTTGCGTGTTTAAGTCTGTGTGTGTGTATGTTTGCGTGTTTAAGTCTGTGTGTATGTTTGCGTGTTTAAATCTGTGTGTGTGTATGTTTGCGTGTTTAAATCTGTGTGTGTGTATGTTTGCGTGTTTAAGTCTTTGTGTGTGTATGTTTGCGTGTTTAAGTCTGTGTGTATGTTTGCGTGTTTAAATCTGTGTGTGTGTATGTTTGCGTGTTTAAGTCTTTGTGTGTGTATGTTTGCGTGTTTAAGTCTGTGTGTATGTTTGCGTGTTTAAATCTGTGTGTGTGTATGTTTGCGTGTTTAAATCTGTGTGTGTGTATGTTTGCGTGTTTAAGTCTGTGTGTGTGTATGTTTGCGTGTTTAAGTCTGTGTGTATGTTTGCGTGTTTAAATCTGTGTGTGTGTATGTTTGCGTGTTTAAATCTGTGTGTGTGTATGTTTGCGTGTTTAAGTCTTTGTGTGTGTATGTTTGCGTGTTTAAGTCTGTGTGTGTGTATGTTTGCGTGTTTAAATCTGTGTGTGTGTATGTTTGCGTGTTTAAGTCTGTGTGTGTGTATGTTTGCGTGTTTAAATCTGTGTGTGTGTATGTTTGCGTGTTTAAATCTGTGTGTGTGTATGTTTGCGTGTTTAAGTCTGTGTGTGTGTATGTTTGCGTGTTTAAGTCTGTGTGTGTGTATGTTTGCGTGTTTAAGTCTGTGTGTGTGTATGTTTGCGTGTTTAAGTCTGTGTGTGTGTATGTTTGCGTGTTTAAATCTGTGTGTGTGTATGTTTGCGTGTTTAAGTCTGTGTGTGTGTATGTTTGCGTGTTTAAGTCTGTGTGTGTGTATGTTTGCGTGTTTAAGTCTGTGTGTGTGTATGTTTGCGTGTTTAAATCTGTGTGTGTGTATGTTTGCGTGTTTAAATCTGTGTGTGTGTATGTTTGCGTGTTTAAATCTGTGTGTGTGTATGTTTGCGTGTTTAAGTCTGTGTGTGTGTATGTTTGCGTGTTTAAGTCTGTGTGTGTGTATGTTTGCGTGTTTAAATCTGTGTGTGTGTATGTTTGCGTGTTTAAGTCTGTGTTTGTGTATGTTTGCGTGTTTAAGTCTGTGTGTGTGTATGTTTGCGTGTTTAAGTCTGTGTGTGTGTATGTTTGCGTGTTTAAATCTGTGTGTGTGTATGTTTGCGTGTTTAAATCTGTGTGTGTGTATGTTTGCGTGTTTAAATCTGTGTGTGTGTATGTTTGCGTGTTTAAGTCTGTGTGTGTGTATGTTTGCGTGTTTAAGTCTGTGTGTGTGTATGTTTGCGTGTTTAAGTCTGTGTGTGTGTATGTTTGCGTGTTTAAGTCTGTGTGTGTGTATGTTTGCGTGTTTAAGTCTGTGTGTGTGTATGTTTGCGTGTTTAAGTCTGTGTGTGTGTATGTTTGCGTGTTTAAGTCTTTGTGTGTGTATGTTTGCGTGTTTAAGTCTTTGTGTGTGTATGTTTGCGTATTTAAGTCTGTGTGTGTGTATGTTTGTGTGTTTAAGTCTGTGTGTGTGTATGTTTGTGTGTTTAAGTCTGTGTGTGTGTATGTTTGCGTGTTTAAGTCTGTGTGTGTGTATGTTTGCGTGTTTAAGTCTGTGTGTGTGTATGTTTGTGTGTTTAAGTCTGTGTGTGTGTATGTTTGCGTGTTTAAGTCTTTGTGTGTGTATGTTTGCGTGTTTAAGTCTGTGTGTGTGTATGTTTGCGTGTTTAAGTCTTGTGTGTGTATGTTTGCGTGTTTAAGTCTGTGTGTGTGTATGTTTGCGTGTTTAAGTCTGTGTGTGTGTATGTTTGCGTGTTTAAGTCTGTGTGTGTGTATGTTTGCGTGTTTAAGTCTGTGTGTGTGTATGTTTGCGTGTTTAAGTCTGTGTGTGTGTATGTTTGCGTGTTTAAGTCTGTGTGTGTGTATGTTTGCGTGTTTAAGTCTGTGTGTGTGTATGTTTGCGTGTTTAAGTCTGTGTGTGTGTATGTTTGCGTGTTTAAGTCTGTGTGTGTGTATGTTTGCGTGTTTAAGTCTGTGTGTGTGTATGTTTGCGTGTTTAAGTCTGTGTGTGTGTATGTTTGCGTGTTTAAGTCTGTGTGTGTGTATGTTTGCGTGTTTAAGTCTGTGTGTGTGTATGTTTGCGTGTTTAAGTCTGTGTGTGTGTATGTTTGCGTGTTTAAGTCTGTGTGTGTGTATGTTTGCGTGTTTAAGTCTGTGTGTGTGTATGTTTGCGTGTTTAAGTCTGTGTGTGTGTATGTTTGCGTGTTTAAGTCTGTGTGTGTGTATGTTTGCGTGTTTAAGTCTGTTCTTGTCCCAGATTATATTCCTGTTTTTTTTTTTTTTGTTTCTGTTTGTTGCTGCGCTATTCAGTTACATCAGTACATTAGTACATTAGTACATTAGTACATCAGTACATTAGTACATCAGTACATCAGTTACATCAGTTACATCAGTACATCAGTTACATCAGTTACATCAGTTACATCAGTACATCAGTTACATCAGTACATTAGTACATCAGTTACATCAGTACATCAGTACATTAGTACATCAGTTACATCAGTACATCAGTACATTAGTACATCAGTTACATCAGTACATTAGTACATCAGTTACATCAGTTACATCAGTTACATCAGTACATCAGTTACATCAGTACATTAGTACATCAGTTACATCAGTACATCAGTACATTAGTACATCAGTTACATCAGTACATCAGTACATTAGTACATCAGTTACATCAGTACATCAGTTACATCAGTTACATCAGTACATCAGTACATCAGTTACATCAGTACATTAGTACATCAGTTACATCAGTACATCAGTACATTAGTACATCAGTACATCAGTACATCAGTTACATCAGTTACATCAGTACATTAGTACATCAGTTACATCAGTTACATCAGTTACATCAGTACATCAGTACATCAGTTACATCAGTTACATCAGTTACATCAGTTACATCAGTTACATTAGTACATCAGTACATCAGTTACATCAGTTACATCAGTACATCAGTACATCAGTTACATCAGTTACATCAGTTACATCAGTTACATCAGTTACATTAGTACATCAGTACATCAGTTACATCAGTTACATCAGTACATCAGTACATCAGTACATCAGTTACATCAGTACATTAGTACATCAGTACATCTGTTACATCAGTACATTAGTACATTAGTACATCAGTTACATTAGTACATCAGTACATCAGTTACATCAGTACATCAGTTACATCAGTACATCAGTTACATCAGTACATCAGTCACATCAGTACATTAGTACATTAGTACATCAGTACATCAGTTACATCAGTACATCAGTTACATCAATACATCAGTTACATCAGTACATCAGTACATCAGTTACATCAGTACATTAGTACATCAGTACATCAGTTACATCAGTTCATCAGTTCATCAGTACATCAGTTACATTAGTACATCAGTACATCAGTTACATCAGTACATCAGTTACATCAGTACATCAGTTACATCAGTACATCAGTTACATCAATACATCAGTACATCAGTACATCAGTTACATCAGTACATCAGTTACATCAGTACATTAGTACATTAGTACATCAGTACATTAGTACATCATTACATCAGTACATCAGTTACATCAGTATATCAGTATATCAGTTACATCAGTTACATCAGTACATTAGTACATTAGTACATCAGTACATTAGTACATCAGTACATCAGTACATCAGTTACATTAGTACATTAGTACATTAGTACATCAGTACATCAGTTACATCAGTACATTAGTACATTAGTACATCAGTACATCAGTTACATCAGTACATTAGTACATTAGTACATCAGTACATCAGTTACATCAGTACATTAGTACATTAGTACATCAGTTACATCAGTACATTAGTACATTAGTACATCAGTACATCAGTTACATCAGTACATTAGTACATCAGTTACATCACTACATAACTACATCACTACATCAGTACATCACTACATCAGTACATCAGTTACATCAGTACATTAGTACATCAGTACATTAGTACATCATTACATCATTACATCAGTTACATCAGTACATCAGTTACATCAGTACATTAGTACATCACTACATTAGTACACCATTACATCATTACATCAGTTACATCAGTACATTAGTACATCAGTACATTAGTACATCAGTACATCAGTTACATCAGTACATTAGTACATTAGTACATTAGTACATCAGTACATTAGTACATTAGTACATCAGTTACATCAGTACATTAGTACATTAGTACATCAGTACATTAGTACATTAGTACATCAGTTACATCAGTACATTAGTACATCAGTACATCAGTACATCAGTTACATCAGTTCATCAGTTCATCAGTTCATCAGTACATCAGTTACATTAGTACATCAGTACATCAGTTACATCAGTACATCAGTACATCAGTTACATCAGCACATCAGTTACATCAGTACATCAGTACATCAGTTACATCAGTACATTAGTACATTAGTACATTAGTACATTAGTACATCAGTACATTAGTACATTAGTACATCAGTTACATCAGTACATTAGTACATTAGTACATCAGTACATTAGTACATTAGTACATCAGTTACATCAGTACATTAGTACATCAGTACATCAGTACATCAGTTACATCAGTTCATCAGTTCATCAGTTCATCAGTACATCAGTTACATTAGTACATCAGTACATCAGTTACATCAGTACATCAGTACATCAGTTACATCAGCACATCAGTTACATCAGTACATCAGTACATTAGTACATCAGTACATCAGTTACATCAGTACATTAGTACATTAGTACATCAGTACATTAGTACATCAGTACATCAGTTACATTAGTACATTAGTACATCAGTACATCAGTTACATTAGTACATTAGTACATCAGTACATCAGTACATTAGTACATTAGTACATCAGTACATCAGTTACATCAGTACATTAGTACATTAGTACATCAGTACATCAGTACATTAGTACATTAGTACATCAGTTACATCAGTACATTAGTACATTAGTACATTAGTACATCAGTACATTAGTACATTAGTACATCAGTACATTAGTACATTAGTACATCAGTTACATCAGACTTCAGGAAAGCTGAGAGACTATATAACATTTCAGCACATGGATGTTCAATGCTTTAAGCACTATTCTCTTTCCTGACATTTCAAACCAAGGACATTGTTTTGAAGGAGTAATATCGATATTGATTTCCTATTCATTTTCTACGTATATACAGTACGCTGTGAACTTTCTTTCTTTTTGCCATTCTTCTATGATTTAGACCAGTGGTTCCCAAAGATGTTATAGCCCAGTACCCCTGCAAACATTCAACCTCCAGCTGTACCCCCTCTAGCACCAGGGTCAGCACACTCTCAAATGTTGTTTTTTTGCCATCATTGTAAGCCTGCCTCACACACACACACTATAAGATACATTTATTAAACATAAGAATGATTATAATTGTCACAACCCGGCTCGTTGGAAGTTACAAAGAGCTCTTGTAGGACCAGGGCACAAATAATAATATAATAATAATCAATCATTTTGCTATTTATTTAGCCATCTTTCATATAAAACCTTTTGTTCATCAAAAATTGTGAATAACTCACCACAGGTTAATGAGAAGGGTGGCCTTGAAAGGATGCACATAACTCTGCAATGTTGGGTTGTATTGGAGAGAGTCTCAGTCTTTTCCACACACAGTCTGTGCCTGTATTTAGTTTTCATGCTAGTAAGGGCCAAGAATCCACTCTCATATAGGTACGTGGTTGCAAAGGGCATCAGTGTCTTAACAAACAAAGTTGCGTGATTTGCTAAGGCAGGATACTCTGAGCGCAGCCCAATCCAGAAATCTGTCAGTAAATTCTGATTAAATTCAATTTTCACAGAACCGCTTGTTGCAATTTCGATAAGATATTCTCTGTTTCAAGATGTCCTCTCCTGTTCTCTGTTTCAAGATGTCCTCTCCCGTTCTCTGTTTCAAGATGTCCTCTCCTGTTCTCTGTTTCAAGATGTCCTCTCCTGTTCTCTGTTTCAAGATGTCCTCTCCTGTTCTCTGTTTCAAGATGTCCTCTCCTGTTCTCTGTTTCAAGATATTCTCTGTTTCAAGATGTCCTCTCCCGTTCTGTTTCAAGATGTCCTCTCCCGTTCTGTTTCAAGATGTCCTCTCCCGTTCTCTGTTTCAAGATGTCCTCTCCTGTTCTCTGTTTCAAGATATTCTCTGTTTCAAGATGTCCTCTCCTGTTCTCTGTTTCAAGATATTCTCTGTTTCAAGATGTCCTCTCCCGTTCTGTTTCAAGATGTCCTCTCCCATTCTCTGTTTCAAGATGTCTTCTCCCGTTCTCTGTTTCAAGATGTCCTCTCCCGTTCTCTGTTTCAAGATGTCCTCTCCTGTTCTCTGTTTCAAGATGTCCTCTCCCGTTCTCTGTTTCAAGATGTCCTCTCCTGTTCTCTGTTTCAAGATGTCCTCTCCTGTTCTCTGTTTCAATATGTCCTCTCCCGTTCTGTTTCAATATGTCCTCTCCTGTTCTGTTTCAAGATGTCCTCTCCTGTTCTCTGTTTCAAGATGTCCTCTCCTGTTCTCTGTTTCAAGATATTCTCTGTTTCAAGATGTCCTCTCCTGTTCTCTGTTTCAATATGTCCTCTCCCGTTCTGTTTCAATATGTCCTCTCCTGTTCTGTTTCAAGATGTCCTCTCCTGTTCTCTTTTTCAAGATGTCCTCTCCCGTTCTCTGTTTCAAGATGTCATCTCCTGTTCTCTGTTTCAAGATATTCTCTGTTTCAAGATGTCCTCTCCCGTTCTGTTTCAAGATGTCCTCTCCCGTTCTCTGTTTCAAGATGTCCTCTCCCATTCTCTGTTTCAAGATGTCCTCTCCTGTTCTCTGTTTCAAGATGTCCTCTCCTGTTCTCTGTTTCAAGATGTCCTCTCCCGTTCTCTGTTTCAATATGTCCTCTCCCGTTCTCTGTTTCAATATGTCCTCTCCCGTTCTGTTTCAAGATGTCCTCTCCCGTTCTCTGTTTCAAAATGTCCTCTCCCGTTCTCTGTTTCAAGTTGTCCTCTCCCGTTCTCTGTTTCAAGATGTCCTCTCCCGTTCTCTGTTTCAATATGTCTTCTCCTGTTCTCTGTTTCAAGATGTCCTCTCCCGTTCTCTGTTTCAAGATGTCCTCTCCCGTTCTCTGTTTCAAGATGTCCTCTCCCGTTCTCTGTTTCAATGTCTTCTCCTGTTCTCTGTTTCAAAATGTCCTCTCCCGTTCTCTGTTTCAAGATGTCCTCTCCCGTTCTCTGTTTCAAGATGTCCTCTCCCGTTCTCTGTTTCAATATGTCTTCTCCTGTTCTCTGTTTCAAGATGTCCTCTCCTGTTCTCTGTTTCAAGATGTCCTCTCCCGTTCTCTGTTTCAAGATGTCCTCTCCCGTTCTCTGTTTCAATATGTCTTCTCCTGTTCTCTGTTTCAAGATGTCCTCTCCCATTCTCTGCCCACTGAACATAACCCTGAGTAGCAGAATTCAAAACAGAGTTCATGATCCAATAATTTGATGATGATCTGATTATTCCTTACTGCAGTCCTATCAATCAAATCCAACAATAAATCACTCCAAACCATTTAAATACGGGCCGTGGAAAAGTTTAATGTCATTTTATTACAATATGATTTATGAATCCAACGAAGAAGGATTACTAAATTGATGTAAATTACCCTTCATGATCACAGGGGTGACATGCTGCTTGACGATCACAGATGACGATGACATTAACTCTGCTACTCTGCTCTCTCACAACCATCAAGACCTTCAATGAAGTGAAATCTGACAATCACTTAACACTAATCATTTGAGGGAGACGTCAGCAATTAGATCGAGTCAGAATGCTCAACAGTTGACCCTGCGAAGCATTAAGTAGACTGTGGGCTTCTGTGAAGAGTTAGGTGTGGCGTGGTGATGTAGACTGTGGGGTCCTGTGAAGGGTTAAGTGAGTGGTGATGTAGACTGTGGGGTCCTGTGAAGGGTTAAGTGAGTGGTGATGTAGACTGTGGTGTTCTGTGAAGGGTTAAGTGAGTGGTGATGTAGACTGTGGGGTCCTGTGAAGGGTTAAGTGAGTGGTGATGTAGACTGTGGGGTCCTGTGAAGGGTTAAGTGAGTGGTGATGTAGACTGTGGGGTCCTGTGAAGGGTTAAGTGAGTGGTGATGTAGAGAATTCAAAACAGAAATCCACTGTGGGGTCCTGTGAAGGGTTAAGTGAGTGGTGATGTAGACTGTGGTGTTCTGTGAAGGGTTAGTGAGTGGTGATGTAGACTGTGGGGTCCTGTGAAGGGTTAAGTGAGTGGTGATGTAGACTGTGGGGTCCTGTGAAGGGTTAAGTGAGTGGTGATGTAGACTGTGGGGTCCTGTGAAGGGTTAAGTGAGTGGTGATGTAGACTGTGGGGTCCTGTGAAGGGTTAAGTGAGTGGTGATGTAGACTGTGGGGTCCTGTGAAGGGTTAAGTGAGTGGTGATGTAGACTGTGGGGTCCTGTGAAGGGTTAAGTGAGTGGTGATGTAGACTGTGGGGTCCTGTGAAGGGTTAAGTGAGTGGTGATGTAGACTGTGGGGTCCTGTGAAGGGTTAAGTGAGTGGTGATGTAGACTGTGGGGTCCTGTGAAGGGTTAAGTGAGTGGTGATGTAGACTGTAGGACCTGTGAAGGGTTAAGTGAGTGGTGATGTAGACTGTGGGGTCCTGTGAAGGGTTAAGTGAGTGGTGATGTAGACTGTGGGGTCCTGTGAAGGGTTAAGTGAGTGGTGATGTAGACTGTGGGGTCCTGTGAAGGGTTAAGCGTATACTCCAGGTGGTTTATTTCAGAAAGCTCAGTGCTGTGTAGGTATGTCTCAGCATACATGTGAGTATCAGTCAATGGGTGTGTGTGGGGTTATCAACCATTTAGCAGCCGGTGAACCGCAGCCTACAGGTTATGATGTAGTGCATAAGCCCAGCACATTCAATTACAGGTCAGAGGTTAACACACCACATCAGCATGGGGCATCCATCACAACCTCCATAGATATTGTGTACAGAGAGGTGGGGTCGGGGTATATGCGTATCTGTGTTATGTATGCATCAGGGTTATTTTATTTGCAAGTGGGGTCATGTAAGTGCTTATGCATCACTTGTCATTTAGACCCAAGTTCATTGAGGATTTAGATCAGAAGACAGACGTGTTGCCTGTTGGAAGAGGAGCACAACTCTCTTCCTTGAGGGGTTTTTCATCTTTCCCTTTTAATCAGAGAGTGGATAACCTGATGTGTGCTCTCTCTGGCTAGTCGATAACATTAATTAATCAATGAAGTCTCAGGGAGATACTGAATGAAATCAGCAGGACTGGAGTTATCCACCACTAGGCCAATCCAGTGGGGATCTGCTAAAGACAGACATCTATAGACAGACTGCTAAAGACAGACAGCTAAAACCAGACAGCTAAAGACAGACTGCTAAAGACAGACAGCTAAAACCAGACAGCTAAAGACAGACTGCTAAAGACAGACAGCTAAAGACAGACATCTATAGACAGACTGCTAAAGACAGACAGCTAAAACCAGACAGTTAAAACCAGACTGCTAAAGACAGACAGCTAAAACCAGACTGCTAAAGACAGACAGCTAAAACCAGACAGCTAAAGACAGACTGCTAAAGACAGACAGCTAAAACCAGACTGCTAAAGACAGACTGCTAAAGACAGACAGTTAAAGACAGACTGCTAAAGACAGACAGCTAAAACCAGACAGTTAAAACCAGACAGCTAAAGACAGACAGCTAAAGACAGACAGCTAAAGACAGACAGCTAAAGACAGACAGTTAAAGACAGACAGCTAAAGACAGACAGCTAAAGACAGACAGCTAAAGACAGACAGTTAAAGACAGACAGTTGAAGACAGACCACTAAAGACAAACCAGTAAAGACAGACAGCTAGACAGACATTTGAAGACAGACAGTTAAAGACAGACTGCTAAAGACAGACAGCTAAAGACAGACAGCTAAAGACAGACAGCTAAAGACAGACAACTGAATACAGACCGCTAAAGACAAACCAGTAAAGACAGACAGCTGGTGTGTGTGTGTGTGTGTGTGTGTGTGTGTGTGTGTGTGTGTGTGTGTGTGTGTGTGTGTGTGTGTGTGTGTGTGTGTGTGTGTGTGTGTGTGTGTGTGTGTGTGACAGACAGACAGACATCATCCCTTTACTGCCGTACCATGTGTGTGTGTGTAAGGGGAGGGGGATAAACATTTTCAATCTTTTTTAAAAATGATGACAGGGTGATACGGAAAGCCAGGTGAGTTTGACAGGGGTGATATGGGAAGCCAGGTGAGTTTGACAGGGGTGATATGGAAAGCCAGGTGAGTTTGACAGGGGTGATACAGAAAGCCAGGTGAGTTTGACAGGGGTGATACGGAAAGCCAGGTGAGTTTGACAGGGGTGATACAGAAAGCCAGGTGAGTTTGACAGGGGTGATATGGAAAGCCAGGTGAGTTTGACAGGGGTGATATGGAAAGCCAGGTGAGTTTGACAGGGGTGATACGGAAAGCCAGGTGAGTTTGACAGGGTGATACGGAAAGCCAGGTTAGTTTGACAGGGGTGATATGGAAAGCCAGGTGAGTTTGACAGGGTGATATGGAAAGCCAGGTGAGTTTGACAGGGGTGATACAGAAAGCCAGGTGAGTTTGACAGGGTGATACGGAAAGCCAGGTGAGTTTGACAGGGTGATATGGGAAGCCAGGTGAGTTTGACAGGGGTGATACGGAAAGCCAGGTGAGTTTGACAGGGGTGATACGGAAAGCCAGGTGAGTTTGACAGGGTGATATGGAAAGCCAGGTGAGTTTGACAGGGTGATACGGAAAGCCAGGTGAGTTTGACAGGGTGATACGGAAAGCCAGGTGAGTTTGACAGGGTGATATGGAAAGCCAGGTGAGTTTGACAGGGGTGATACGGAAAGCCAGGTGAGTTTGACAGGGTGATATGGAAAGCCAGGTGAGTTTGACAGGGGTGATACGGAAGGCCAGGTGAGATTGACAGGGTGATACAGAAAGCCAGGTGAGATTGACAGGGTGATACGGAAAGCCAGGTGAGTTTGACAGGGTGATACGGAAAGCCAGGTGAGTTTGACAGGGGTGATATGGAAAGCCAGGTGAGTTTGACAGGGTGATACGGAAAGCCAGGTGAGTTTGACAGGGGTGATATGGAAAGCCAGGTGAGTTTGACAGGGTGATACGGAAAGCCAGGTGAGTTTGACAGGGGTGATACGGAAAGCCAGGTGAGATTGACAGGGTGATACGGAAGGCCAGGTGAGTTTGACAGGGTGATACGGAAAGCCAGGTGAGTTTGACAGGGTGATACGGAAAGCCAGGTGAGTTTGACAGGGTGATACGGAAAGCCAGGTGAGTTTGACAGGGTGATCAAAGCCAGGTGAGATTGACAGGGTGACGGAAAGCCAGGTGAGTTTGACAGGGGTGATACGGAAAGCCAGGTGAGTTTGACTGACAATGCTTCTCTCACTACCATTAAGTAAATATCACTGAGGTGTTGAAACAGAACAAATGGATTTAAAATAGAAGACTAGACCCCAATCTGTCAAACGCACACACACACACACACACACACACACAGAGACACACACACACACACACACACACACACACACACACACACACACACACACACACACACACACACACACACACACACACACACACACACACACACACACAAACAACCACAGTAGGCCCCACTCTTTCCTCTCAATGTTATTAGACTGTGTTCCATTGCTAGACAGCATCATTAGATTACCCAAGGTTCCTGGAATACTCTGAGTGTGCTGTTTTGTTTGGCATTGGATGGCAAAATACAGATGAATTAGTCCAATAGACCAATTAGGCTGGGAGATTTCCTGGTAATGGGTGGGGTTATGTCTCTTTTGGGAAATGATTCTCTCTAGAGAGCCAATGGGAATTCAGCAATGGGTTCTTAACTCATAATGTTACATTATACATCCCTGTGATGACCTGATAGGGATTACCCTCTGAGATTTAACATAGAAATAGAATATGTAGATCAGACAGAGATTCTCTCGGTCTACATTTGAAGATGAACAAAGAAGAACATCGAAGCGATCCTGAGGGAAAACTAGACGAGAGAGAGAGAGAGAGAAACAGAAACAAACAGAGGCAGGAAGAGAGAGAGAGAGAAACAGAAACAAACAGAGGCAGGGGAGAGAGAGAGAGAGAGAGAGAAACAGAAACAAACAGAGGCAGGGAGAGAGAGAGAGAAACAGAAACAAACAGAGGCAGGGAGAGAGAGAGAGAGAAACAAACGGAGGCAGGGAGGAGGAGGCAGGGAGGAGGCAGGGAGGGAGAGGGAGGGAGGGAGGAGAGGAGGGAGGGAGGGAGGGAAACAAAACAAACAGAGACAGGGAGAGAGACAGAGGGAGAGAGAGACAGAAACAAGAGAGAGACAGAGGGAGAGAGAGAGAGAGAAACAGAAACAAACAGAGGCAGGGAGAGAGAGAGAGAGAAACAAACAGAGGCAGGGGGAGAGGGAGGGAGGCAGGGAGGGAGGCAGGGGAGGGAGGCAAAGGGAGGGAGGGAGGGAGGGAGGGAGGGGGAGGGAGGGAGGGAGGAGGGAGGGAGGGAGGGAGGGAGGGAGGGAGGGAGGGAGGGAGGGAGGGAGGGAGGGAGGGAGGGAAAACAGGGTGAGAGAGACAGGGAGAGAGACAGGGGGAGAGAGACAGGGGAGAGAGAGACAGAGGGAGAGAGAGACAGAGGGAGAGAGAGACAGAGGGAGGGAGAGAGACAGAGGGAGAGAGAGAGACAGAGGGAGGGAGAGAGACAGATGGAGAGAGAGAGACAGAGGGAGACAGAGAGACAGAGGGAGACAGAGAGACAGAGGGTGAGATAGAGAGAGAAACAGAGGGAGAGAGAGAGAGAGAGAAACAAACAGAGGGAGAGAGAGAGACAGAGGGAGAGAGAAACAAACAGAGGGAGAGAGAGAGACAGAGGGAGAGAGAGAGACAGAGGGAGAGAGAGAGACAGAGGGAGAGAGAGAGACAGAGGGAGAGAGAGAGACAGAGGGAGGGAGAGAGACAGAGGGAGAGAGAGAGACAGAGGGAGAGAGAGAGACAGAGGGAGAGAGAGAGACAGAGGAGAGAGACAGAGGGAGAGAGAGAGACAGAGGGAGAGAGAGAGACAGAGGGAGAGAGAGAGACAGAGGGAGAGAGAGAGACAGAGGGAGAGAGAGAGACAGAGGGAGAGAGAGAGACAGAGGGAGAGAGAGAGACAGAGGGAGAGAGAGAGACAGAGGGAGAGAGAGAGACAGAGGGAGAGAGAGAGAGACAGAGGGAGAGAGAGAGACAGAGGGAGAGAGAGAGACAGAGGGAGAGAGAGAGACAGAGGGAGAGAGAGAGACAGAGGGAGAGAGAGACAGCGGGAGAGAGAGAGACAGAGGGAGGGAGAGACAGCGGGAGAGAGAATATGTTTTTAATGCCCAGTCCCATGTATGTATGGCTTTATTCTTGAGAAGGTTCAAGCTGTCAGCATTCCAAAAGGTTTTCAGAGTGAGTGCTCTCTGGAACGCTGCATGGGAGAGGAACAAGTCAATTCCTGGAATGAGAACCATCAGACATTTCCCAACTCATCAACTCCATCATCCTAACACACATGCACACTCGCACACGCACGCATGCACAGACACATACAGACACATACAGACAGACACATAGACACACAAACAGTAAGACATCCAGACACACAGAAACAGACACGCAGACACACAGACAGAAACAGACACACAGACAGATAGACAGACAGACACCGACAGACAGACAGACAGACAGACAGACACACAGACACACAGACAGAAACAGACACACAGACAGATATACAGACAGACACAGACAGACAGACACAGACAGACAGACAGACAGACAGACAGACAGACAGACAGACAGACAGACAGACAGACAGACAGACAGACAGACAGACAGACAGACACACAGACACACAGACACACAGACACACAGACACACAGACACATAGACATAGACAAACAGAGATCATCCCTATACTGCCGTACCGCTGACCTAACCTGACCTAACCTGACCTAACCTGACCTCACCTGACCTAACCTGACCTCACCTCTAACCTGACCTAACCTGACCTAACCTGACCTAACCTGACCTGACCTAACCTGACCTAACCTGACCTAAGATTCAATTTCACATTCCCAACAGCACCTCATCAAGTCAAATATTCTAGTGACACAGCAATAAGCTAGCTAGTCATTCCATGACTGACAGATGATTTTAGATATCAGAATGGGTTACATTACTAGATGGAAAACATCTGGTACACAAACACACACACATACAGACACACACACACACACACACACTAGTCCCAGGGATGTATTTCTAGCCTTGAGAAGCTCTGTTCTGAACAGGCCCGCTATTTTCCCCAGCTATACCCTTCAACTCCTAATCAATGGCTAAAGAAGTACACATGAAGAATAATGTATTTCAGAAAGAGAGGGGAAAGTCAATGTGGCATTCACCGTTGAAAGGCAAGACAAAAAGAGGAGAAGGAGAGAAAACAGAATGAGGTTATGGGGGGAGGAGAAGGAGAGAAGGAGGAAACAGAATGAGGTTATGGGGAGGAGGAGGAGAAGGAGAGAAGGAGGAAACAGAATGAGGTTATGGGGAGGAGGAGGAGAAGGAGAGAAGGAGGAAACAGAATGAGGTTATGGGGGGGAGAAGGAGAGAAGGAGGAAACAGAATGAGGTTATGGGGGGGAGGAGGAGAAGGAGGAAACAGAATGAGGTTATGGGGGAGGAGAAGGGAGAAGGAGGAAACAGAATGAGGTTATGGGGGGAGGAGGAGAAGGAGAGAAAATAGAATGAGGTTATGGGGGAGGAGAAGGAGAGAAGGAGGAAACAGAATGAGGTTATGGGGGAGAAGGAGAGAAGGAGGAAACAGAATGAGGTTATGGGGGAGGAGGAGAAGGAGAGAAAATAGAATGAGGTTATGGGGGAGGAGAAGGAGAGAAGGAGGAAACAGAATGAGGTTATGGGGAGGAGGAGGAGAAGGAGAGAAGGAGGAAACAGAATGAGGTTATGGGGAGGAGGAGGAGAAGGAGAGAAGGAGGAAACAGAATGAGGTTATGGGGGAGGAGGAGAAGGAGAGAAAGAGAAAACAGTCATGGTAAAAAAAAAGTAAAAGGAGGAGGAGAATGAAAATGGGAGAGAGGAGAAATGGAGATAAACAGAAATATAGATTTGGGAGAAATTGAGAGAAAGAGATGGGGAGAGGGAGCGAGAGAGAGAGAGAGAGGGGGAAGAGAGGAGAGAGAGAGCGAGAGAGAGAGCGAGAGAGAGAGAGAGAGAGAAAATAGTGATGAAAGGAGTCTTAGTTTGCAGGACTTGTGCCAGGGCCTCAGCAGCAGCAGAGCATGTAGTCCAATCAATAGCACTTTACCATGGAGAGAAAATCAATGAAACCACGCAAGGTAATGGAACACATGCAGCAGAAGAGAGGGCGAGGGGGGGAAAGAGACGGGGAGTGAGGGAAGATAGGGGAGGAGAAGACTGATGGAGAGGCAGAAGCATATTATGGGAAGGACGGCAGAGGTAGAGAAGGATAAGGAAAGGGAGTGATAAAGGAGAGCAGGGGAAAGGAGAAGGCAATGCCATTTAAATTAGTGCTGTGTCAAGAATAAACAACTAGCCTCAATTTTACACAAGTGGTCTCCCAGCGTTTCCGCACGGTTTGAAAAATATATAAAAAGTGAGAAGATGGAGAGAGGGCGCAGAAGGAGGGAGAGAGAGGGAGCAGAAGGAGGGAGAGAGGGGGCAGAAGGAGGGAGAGAGAGGGAGCACAAGGAGGGAGAGAGAGGTAGCAGAAGGAGGGAGAGAGAGGGAGCAGGAGGGAGAGAGAGGGAGCAGGAGGGAGAGAGGGAGCAGAAGGAGGGAGAGAGGGAGCAGGAGGGAGAGATATGGGGCAGAAGGAGGGAGAGAGAGGGAGCAGAAGGAGGGAGAGAGAGGGGGCAGAAGGAGGGAGAGAGGGAGCAGGAGGGAGAGAGGGAGCAGAAGGGAGAGAGGGGCAGAAGGAGGGGAGAGAGGGAGCAGAAGGAGGGAGAGAGAGGGGGCAGAAGGAGGGAGAGAGAGGGGGCAGAAGGAGGGAGAGAGAGGGGGCAGAAGGAGGGAGAGAGAGGGAGCAGAAGGAGGGAGAGAGAGAGCAGAAGGAGGGAGAGAGAGCGAGCAGAAGGAGGGAGAGAGAGGGGGCAGAAGGAGGGAGAGAGGGGGCAGAAGGAGGGGAGAGAGGGAGCAGAAGGAGGGAGAGAGAGAGCAGAAGGAGGGAGAGAGAGGGAGCAGAAGGAGGGAGAGAGAGGGGGCAGAAGGAGGGAGAGAGAGGGGGCAGAAGGAGGGAGAGAGAGGGAGCACAAGGAGGGAGAAAGAAGGAGCAGAAGGAGGGAGAGAGAGGCAGCAGGAGGAGGAAGAAGAGAGGGAGCAGAAGGAGGGAGAGAGGGGGCAGAAGGAGGAAGAGAGAGGGAGCAGAAGGAGGGAGAGAGAGGGGGCACAAGGAGGAAGAGAGAGGGAGCAGGAGGAGGAAGAGAGAGGGAGCAGGAGGAGGAAGAGAGAGGGAGCAGGAGAGAGAGAATGAGGCAGAGGAGGTGAGGGTGGTCCTTAAATGTGTGAAAGTGTGTAAGCGCCAAGGCAGTGTGTTATTTGACAGTTGAAAGTCTCAGGACTGCTCGTAGATTCAATTAGCCAAACAGAATTAAAGTCCCCTCTCTTTGTGGCTGAAAACCTTTCCATATTGCCCTGAAAACTGAGGTTTAATTAGATTCCCCACTCCTCTCTCTCTCTCTCTCTCCCAGAGAACTAGTTCTGCTGGAATCGGAGGCTGTGTGTGTGTGTGTGTGTTTACTTTGCCCTTCTCCTTGCCTTCGTACTCACCTCTTTTTTTGAATGTTGCTATGAGCACAGGCAAACAAAAGTGATGGATTCAACTTTACTTCACTACTGAAGCCCACCATGGCAAACTCCCGGAGTAAATCATTTGAAAGGCTAAATTTATAGAGTATAAAAGTCAAGTAAAAATTGTATCTGTAAAAGCGTAATTGTATATTTATTTCAATCAAGTTTCCTGATGTGAAGCCTACTCGTAAGCTAGATCCTTTGTGATACTAATGTTAGTGGTGTTGTGTCAGAGTTAAGGCCCGGCCCATACACCAAGCCAATAACTATAACCATAATTAGTAGGCCACCAACTATAAAACATTGGTGAGCATCCACACCAGAGGAATGTGAATCATTTGTCGTTCTACAGTCCTGCACCATCCACTGATCAACGCATCCTAGTGCACACTGTCTATTAACAAGATGGTAACACAAGACCATGAGGTCTCTAACTGGTTCGGATCAATCACGAGGTCTCTAACTGGTCTCTAACTGGTTCGGATCAATCACGAGGTCTCTAACTGGTCTCTAACTGGTTCGGATCATTCACGAGGTCTCTAACTGGTCTCTAACTGGTTCAGACCATTGGTGAGGTCTCTAACTGGTCTCTAACTGGTTCAGACCATTCATGAGGTCTCTAACTGGTTCAGACCATTCACGAGGTCTCTAACTGGTTCAGACCATTCATGACGTCTCTAACTGGTCTCTAACTGGTTCAGAGCATTCATGAGGTCTCTAACTGGTTCAGACCATTCATGAGGTCTCTATCTGGTTCAGACCATTCATGAGGTCTCTAACTGGTTCAGACCATTCATGAGGTCTCTAACTGGTTCAGACCATTCATGAGGTCTCTAACTGGTTCAGACCATTCATGACGTCTCTAACTGGTTCAGAATATTCAGTGCTTTCAGGGTGTGTTCGTTGTCATAGCGACAACGGCAAATAATACTTCAATGTACATGTAGGTCTGATGAAAAATAACACAGCGACTCGTATTTTAATTTAGCAATTCATCAACATAAACCGTTTAGCCTGGGAGTCTTTATTAACAGCATGTGATTGCTTCGTTGCTCGTTCCTCGCTGCTCAATTCCTTTTGGGTCAAATGTCTCACTGTGGTCAACTCTGTATTCACAGTGCAACTATTTGCAATGCAGCCATGTTATCATAACCAGCCAAAAGTGATTACACCAATGCACTTTCTCTCCTCAACTTTCCCCAACATTCATTGTCTATGCTATAGGCCTGTTTTACAATCAGCAATTAGCAACAACAAGTCTGCTTCTTTCTCCGAATAGACAATTAGGTTTAGTATAAAAGATCAAAAATAAATGTCAATCGCCTGTTGCTCAGAAGAATATATGGAAGAGGCTAGTGATACGTAGCCAAAGTAAGAAGCTAAATATTAGCTAGATATTTGGCCATTCATTAGCTAAATATTAGGGCTATAGGCAAAATATTTACCTGCCAAAATCCAAGACAAAAAAATAAAAAGATGGTGAAATGTCAGATCTGTAGAGCGCTCCTCCAGGCTGCGCTCTGTGGTGAAATGGCAGATCTGTAGAGCGCTCCTCCAGGCTGTGCTCTGTGGTGAAATGGCAGATCTGTAGTGAGCTCCTCCAGGCTGCGCTCTGTGCTGAAATGGCAGATCTGTAGAGCGCTCCTCCAGGCTGCGCTCTGTGGTGAAATGGCCGATCTGTAGAGCGCTCTGTGCTGAAATGGCACAGAGCGCTCCTCCAGGCTGCGCTCTGTGCTGAAATGTCAGATCTGTAGAGTGCTCCTCCAGGCTGCGCTCTGTGCTGAAATGTCAGATCTGTAGAGTGCTCCTCCAGGCTGCGCTCTGTGCTGAAATGTCAGATCTGTAGAGTGCTCCTCATGGCTGTGCTCTGTGGTCGCCAGGCACGTAAAGCTCCACTATTGATTAGCCATAGGCCTATGAAAATAATTATACCTGGGCTACAACAACACAGTGCAATGACAAATGTATTATTGTTAGCAAGTGAATACGCAATGATTGTAAACTGTGGAAATATTGTGGCAAATTGCAGGCTGTTAGTAAGCTAAAGGAGATACGTTAACATGTCTGGCTCGTCCTGAGACTCCGGGAAGATTTAATGGTTATGGAGAGGCCGGGTGCGTAATGGCGCAACAGAACAACGAAGACAGACAGGCTGGACAGGTAGCCCAGCCTATAGCCTAAGTTAGAAGCATATGTATTTGAGCCCATAATTCATATGCTCAATGTTAGGATCAATACTGAAGTGAACATATCCAATCAATTTACATAGTGAAAGAAAAAAAAAGGTTTATCAGAAAATCATAGGTAGCCTAGTGGTTAGAGTGTAGAGGTGGTAGGTAGCCTAGTGGTTAGAGTGTAGAGGTGGTAGGTAGCCTAGTGGTTAGAGTGTAGAGGAGCCAGGTAGCCTCAGTGGTTAGAGTGTAGAGGTGGTAGGTAGCCCAGCGGTAGAGCAGATGCGGCAGGTATCCAGCGGTCAGAGCGCAGAGGAGGCAGGTAGCCCAGTGGTTAGAGTGCAGAGGCGGCAGGCATCCAGCGGTTAGAGCGCAGAGGCTATGCAGGCATCCAGCGGTCAGAGCGCAGATGGCAGGCAGCTCCAGCGGTCAGAGCGCAGATGATGCAGGCGGCATCCAGCGGTTAGAACGCAGAGGTAGAGACCAGCGTGGTCAGAGTGCAGAGGTGGTAGGTAGCCCATGGTCAGAGTGCAGAGGCTATGCTACATCCAGCGGTGAGTGTAGAGGATGCAGGCATCCAGCGGTAGAGTGCAGAGATGCCATAGGTAGCCCATGGTTAGAGGCAGATGATGCCAGGGTAGCCCAGTGGTTAGAGTGCAGATGATGCCATAGCCCAGTGGTTAGAGTGCAGAGGAGCCAGGTAGCCCAGTGGTTAGGAGTGTAGAGGTGGTAGGTATCCAGTGGTTAGAGTCAGAGGTGGTAGGTAGCCCAGTGGTTGAGTGTAGAGGTGGCAGGTAGCCCAGTGGTTAGACAGAGGTAGTGATCTAGTGGTTAGAGTGTAGAGGTCCAGGTATCTAGTGGCAGAGTGTAGAGTGTAGCGAACCAGCGGTCAGAACGCAGATGGTAGGTAGCGTTCAGTGGTCAGGAGGCAGATGATGGCAGGCATCCAGCGGTCAGGAGCGCAGATGATGCAGGCAGTCCAGCGGTCAGAACGCAGATGATCCGGCATGCATCCAGCGGTCAGAGTGCAGATGATGCGGCAGGCATCCAGCGGTCAGAGTGCAGAGATGCTAAGGCATCCAGCGGTCAGTGCAGAGGCAGGCAGTCCAGCGGTCAGATGCAGAGGCGGCAGGTATCCAGCGGTCAGAGTGCAGATGATGCCATATCCAGCGGTCAGAGTGCAGAGGCGGTCCAGCATCCAGCGGTCAGATGCAGATGATGGCAGGTCCAGCGGTCAGATGCAGATGACCAGGCATCCAGCGGTCAGAGTGCAGCAGATGAGCGTCCAGCGGTCAGAGTGCAGAGCAGGCGCGTCCAGCGGTCAGAGGCAGATGATGGTATAATCCAGCGGTCAGGAGTGCAGAGGTGCAGGGCAGCCCATGGTCAGGAGTGCAGATGATAAGGCATCCAGCGGTCACAGAGATGCAGGCAGCCCAGCGGCTGCAGATGATGCGGGCAGGCAGCCCAGCGGTGATGCAGAGGTGCAGTCCAGCGGTCAGATGCAGATGATGCGGCAGGCAATCCAGCGGTCAGAGTGCAGATGATGGCAGGCGTCCAGCGGTCAGAGCGCAGAGGGAGCCCAGCGGTCAGAGGCAGATGCATCCAGCGGTCAGGAGCGGAGATGCAGGCTGTCCAGCGGTCAGAGCGCAGATGATGCTGGCGCGTCCAGCGGTCAGAGCGCAGATGATGCTGGCGAAATCCAGCGGTCAGATGCAGATGATGCCGGGGTCCAGCGGTCTGGAGCGCAGGAGGCAGGCAGTCCAGCGGTCAGATGCAGATGATGCAGGCAGCCCAGCGGTCAGATGCAGATGATGGGCAGTCCAGCGGTCAGAGCGCAGATGATGCCACAAATCCAGCGGTCAGATGCAGAGATGCAGGCAGATCCAGCGGTCATGATGCAGATGATGCCATGCAGTCCAGCGGTCATGATGCGGCAGATGATGCCATGTGATCAGCTGGTCAGATGCAGATGATGCAGGCAGCGCATCCAGCGGTCAGAGTGCAGATGATGCTGGCGTCCAGCGGTTGTGAGTGCAGATGATGCCAGGCAGTCCAGCGGTCAGAGCGCAGATGATGCTCCAGCGGTTTCAGATGCAGATGAGGCAGCCGGCTCAGATGCAGATGATGCCATAAGAAACCAGCGGTTAGATGCAGATGAGCCCAGCGGTCAGATGCAGATGATGCTGGCGTAGTCCAGCGGTGATAGATGCAGATGATGCCAGGTAGTCCAGTGGTCAGATGCAGATGATGCCATGATCCAGCGGTCAGATAGCAGATGATGCTATGTGGCAATCCAGCGGTCAGATGCAGATGATGCCACGCATCCAGCGGTCAGACGCAGATGCCATGATGAAACCAGCGGATGCCAGATCCAGATGATGGCGATGCTCCAGCGGTGATGCAGAGGAGGAGGCAGTCCAGCGGTCAGAGCGCAGATGAGCAGGCAGTCCAGCGGTCAGATGCAGATGATGGCAGGCAGTCCAGCGGTCAGATGCAGAGATGGCAGGTCCAGCGGTGATGCAGAGGATGGCATGGCAGTCCAGCGGTCAGAGTGCAGATATGCGCAGGATCCAGCGGTCAGATGCAGATGCGGCAGGCATCCAGCGGTCAGAGCGCAGATGAGGCATGTCCAGCGGTCAGATGCAGATGCGGCAGGCAGATCCAGCGGTCAGATGCAGATGAGCAGGCATCCAGCGGTCAGATGCAGATGATGCTGGCGCGTCCAGCGGTCAGATGCAGATGATGCTAGCGTCCAGCGGTCAGATGGCAGATGATGCCAGGCGTATCCAGCGGTCAGATGGCGCAGATGATGCCAGATGTCCAGCGGTCAGTGCAGAGATGGCAGGCGTCCAGTGGTCAGATGCAGATGGGGCAGGCATTATCCAGCGGTCAGAGTGCAGAGATGGTAGGTAGTCCAGTGGTCAGAGATGCAGATGAGGCGGTCCAGTGGTTAGAGTGCAGAGGGGGCAGGCATCCAGTGGTAGAGATGCAGATGAGGCAATCCAGCGGTCAGAGCGCAGATGATGGCAGGCATCCAGCGGTCAGATGCAGATGATGCCATGGATCCAGCGGTCAGATGCAGATGATGCCATGCGTCCAGCGGTCAGATGCAGATGATGGCAGTAGTCCAGCGGTCAGATGCAGATGATGGACAGCATCCAGCGGTCAGATGATGGAGGTAGCCCAGTGGTCCAGCGGTCAGATGCAGATGATGCCAGGCATCCAGCGGTGAACAGTAGGCGCAGATGATGAGGCATCCAGCGGTCAGAGTGTAGATGATGTGGCGTCCAGCGGTCAGATGCAGATGATGCCTGGCGGTCCAGCGGTCAGAGTGCAGATGATGCCAGGCAGCCCAGCGGTCAGTGCAGAGGATGCAGGTAGCATCCAGCGGTCAGAAAGATGCGCTATAGTCCAGCGGTCAGAGTGCAGAGGTGGCGGTCCAGCGGTTAGAGTGCAGATGATGCAGGCATCCAGCGGTCAGATGCGCGCAGATGATGCGGCAGCGATCCAGCGATCGCAGATGCAGATGATGCTATGGCGATCCAGCGGTCCAGATGCAGATGATGCGGCGCGTCCAGCGGTCGATGCAGATGATGCAGGCGGATCCAGCGGTCAGAGATGCAGATGATGGCATCGTCCAGCGGTCGCAGATTGCAGATGAGCGGATGGACAGATCCGCGGTCAGCGGTGCAGATGATGGTAGGCAGTCCAGCGGTCAGAGCGCAGATGATGCCTAGTGGTTAGTGTGTAAGCGATGGCATCCAGCGGTCAGATGCAGATGAGGCAGGCATCCAGCGGTCAGATGTAGAGGAGCGGCAGGCGGTCCAGTGGCAGAGTTGAGATGGCAGGCATCCAGCGGTCAGATGCAGATGATGCGCATGTTCCAGCGGTCAGAGTGCAGATGATGGCGCGTTCAGCGGCCAGAGTGCAGATGATGCAGGCGCCCAGCGGTCAGATGCAGATGATGGCAGGTGTCCAGCGGTCAGATGCAGATGATGGCAGGCATGTCCAGCGGTCAGAGCGCAGAGATGCCAGGAGCCAGCGGTCAGCGGCAGATGATGCTGGCGCAGATCCAGCGGTCAGATGCAGATGATGGCAGGCAGATCCAGCGGTCAGATGCAGATGATGCATATAGTCCAGCGGTCAGATGCAGATGATGCAGGCATCCAGCGGTCAGGGCAGAGGAGGCAGGCAGTCCAGCGAGTGCAGAGGCGCAGATGCCAGGCGATCCAGCGGTCAGATGATGAGAGGATGCAGCGGCAGGCATCCAGCGGTAGAGGGCAGATGATGGCAGGCAGTCCAGCGGTCAGAGTCCAGATGTGCAGGCGATGATGCCAGTGGTCAGAGCGGTGCAGATGGGCAGGCGTCCAGCGGTCAGAGTGCAGATGATGCCAGCGGTCAGATGCAGATGATGCAGGCAACCAGCGGTCAGAGTGCAGAGGATGCAGACAGTCCAGCGGTCAGAGTGCAGATGATGCTATGTCCAGCGGTCAGAGTGCAGATGATGCGCAGACGTCCAGCGGTCAGAGTGCAGATGCGGGCAGGCAGTCCAGCGGTCAGATGCAGGAGGATGCCATATCCAGCGGTCAGATGCAGAGATGGCAGGTCCAGCGGTCAGAGGCAGATGAGGTGGTAGGTATCCAGCGGTCAGATGCAGATGATGCTAAGGCATCCAGCGGTCAGAGCGCAGATGATGTAGGTATCCAGCGGTCAGAGGTAGGGTGGCAGGTAGCATCCAGTGGTCAGAGTGCAGGTGGCAGGTAGCCCAGTGGTTAGATGTAGAGGTGGCAGGTAGTCCAGTGGTCAGATGAGATGCATGCTAAGTCCAGCGGTCAGATGCAGATGATGCAGTCCAGCGGTCAGAGCGCAGGATGATGCAGGCGCGTTCAGCGGTCAGCGCAGATGATGCCAGGGCATCCAGCGGTCAGAACGCAGATGATGCGGCATCCAGCGGTCAGAACGCAGATGATGCTCATGCGCATCCAGCGGTCAGATGCAGATGATGCAGGCGGCAGTCCAGCGGTCAGCGGCAGATGGACGCATGCGTCCAGCGGTCAGTGCATGATGATGCCGTCCAGCGGTCAGATGCAGATGATGATGCCATCCAGCGGTCAGATGCAGATGATGCATGCTGTCCAGCGGTCAGATGAGATGATGCATCCAGCGGTCAGATGCAGATGATGCAGGGCAGGATCCAGCGGTCAGAGCGCAGATGATGGGCAGGCAATCCAGCGGTCAGAGTGCAGATGATGCCAAGGCAGTCCAGCGGTCAGATGCAGAGAGCGAACCAGCGGCATGGCAGATGATGCAGTCCAGCGGTCAGATGATGCAGATGATGCCAGGCGAGATAATCCAGCGGTCAGCAGATGATGCAGGGCAGGTCCAGCGGACAGATGATGGCAGATGATGCGATGATGCATCCAGCGGTCAGATGATGCATGGTCCAGCGGTCAGATGCGCAGATGATGCTGGGCGTCCAGCGGTCAGATGCAGATGATGCCAGCTGTCCAGCGGTCAGATGCAGATGATGCCATGCGTCCATGGTCAGATGCAGATGATGCAGTCCAGCGGTCAGAGCGCAGATGATGCTGGCGCGTCCAGCGGTCAGATGATGATGGTAGCAGGCGTCCAGCGGGCAGATGCAGATGATGCAGGCGTCCAGCGGTCAGATGCAGAGGCAGGCATCCAGCGGTCAGATGAGATGATGCCATGATCCAGTCAGCAGATGAGGCGCATGATCCAGCGGTCAGATGCAGATGATGCCAAGGCATCCAGCGGTCAGATGCAGATGATGATGATCCAGCGGTCAGCAGATGATGCTGGCAGTCCAGCGGTCAGAGCGCAGATGATGCTGGCGCATCCAGCGGTCAGAGCGCAGATGATACAGGCATCCAGCGGGTCAGATGATGCAGGCATCCAGCGGTCAGAGCGCAGATGATGCAGGCAGTCCAGCGGTCAGATGCTGATGCGCAGGCAAATCCAGCGGTCAGAGTGCAGATGATAAGGCATCCAGCGGTCAGAGTGCAGATGATGCTGGCAGATCCAGCGGTCAGATGCAGATGCATGGCATAAGATCCAGCGGTCAGATGCAGATGATGCCGCCGCGTCCAGCGGTCAGAGTGCAGATGCAGGTAGTCCAGCGGTCAGAGTGCAGATGGAGGCATCCAGCGGTCAGATGCAGATGATGCCATGCAAACCAGCGGTCAGATGCAGGGGAGGCAGGCAAAACCAGTGGTTAGAGCAGAGATGGGCTAAGGAGGCAGAGTGCAGAGGTCAGGCATCCAGCGGTCAGATGCAGAGGATGCAGGTAGATCCAGCGGTTAACAGATGCAGATGATGCCAGGCAGACCAGCGGCAGATGATGATGTCCAGCATCCAGCGGTCAGAGCGCAGATGATAGGCATCCAGCGGTCAGATGCAGATGATGCCGGCGTCCAGCGGTCAGATCCAGATGATGATGCGTCCAGCGGCAGGAGCAGATGATGCCAGATCCAGCGGTCAGATGGCAGATGATGATGGTCCGATCCAGCGGTCAGAGCGCAGATGATGCTGATCCAGCGGTCAGATGCAGATGATGCCATAAAGGCATCCAGCGGTCAGATAGAGGATGAGGCAGATCCAGCGGTCAGATGCAGATGATGCAGGCAGTCCAGCGGTCAGGACGCAGATGATGCTGGCGCAGTCCAGCGGTCAGATGCAGATGATGCTGGCGCATCCAGCGGTCAGAGCGCAGATGATGAGGCATCCAGCGGTCAGATGCAGATGATGCCGCGTCCAGCGGTCAGAGCGCAGATGATGCTGGCGTCCAGCGGTCAGAGCGCAGATGCGCATGTTATGATGATCCAGCGGTCAGATGCAGATGATGCGGCATGCATCCAGCGGTCAGAGCGCAGATGATGCCAGGCAGATCCAGCGGTCGAGCGCAGATGATGCGGCAGTCCAGCGGTCAGATGCGCAGATGATGCCGCAGGCAACCAGCGGTCAGATGCAGGCGGCATCCAGCGGTCAGATGCAGATGATGCCAGCGGTCCAGCGGCAGAGCGCAGATGCGGCAGGCATCCAGCGGTCAGCGCGCAGATGATGCAGGCAGTCCAGCGGTCAGAGCGCAGATGCCAGGGTCCAGCGGTCAGATACCGCGCAGATGATGCGGCAGGCAGTCCAGCGGTCAGAGCAGATGATGCAGGCATCCAGCGGTCAGAGTGCAGATGATGCGGCAGGCAGTCCAGCGGTCAGATGATGCAAGGCAGTCCAGCGGTCAGAGTGCAGATGCGGCAGGCAGTCCAGCGGTCAGAGCGCAGATGATGCGATCCAGCGGTCAGATGCAGATGATGCGGCAGGCAGTCCAGCGGTCAGAGCGCAGATGATGCAGGCAGTCCAGCGGTCAGATGCAGATGATGGCAGGCAGTCCAGCGGTCAGATGCAGATGATGCAGGCAGATCCAGCGGTCAGAGCGCAGATGATGCAGGCAGTCCAGCGGTCAGATGCAGATGATGCTGGCATCCAGCGGTCAGATGCAGATGATGCAGGCAGTCCAGCGGCGCAGATGATGCAGATCCAGCGGTCAGGCATCCAGCGGTCAGAGCGCAGATGATGCAGGCATCCAGCGGTCAGAGCGCAGAGATGCCGCGGCGTCCAGCGGTCAGAGTGCAGATGATGCTACAGATCCAGCGGTCAGAGCGCAGATGATGGCAGGCATCCAGCGGTCAGAGCGCAGATGATGCAGGCGTCCAGCGGTCAGATGCAGATGATGCTGGCGTCCAGCGGTCAGATGCAGATGATGATGTTCAGGCATCCAGCGGTCAGCGGCAGATGATGGCAGGCATCCAGCGGTCAGATGCAGATGATGCTATGCGCATCCAGCGGTCAGAGCGCAGATGATGCTAGGGCAGTCCAGCGGTCAGATGCAGATGATGCGGCAGGGCGTCCAGCGGTCAGAGCGCAGATGATGCGCAGCGGCATCCAGCGGTCAGCGAACGCAGATGATGCGCGCATCCAGCGGTCAGATGATGCAGATGATGCAGGCGTCCAGCGGTCAGAGTGCAGATGAGCATGCAGTCCAGCGGTCAGAGCGCAGATGATGCAGGCGTCCAGCGGTCAGAGTGCAGAGATGCTGGCGCGTCCAGCGGTCAGAGCGCAGATGATGCCGGATGATCCAGCGGTCAGAGCGCAGATGATGCAGGCGTCCAGCGGTCAGATGCAGATGGCGCGCAGGGCATCCAGCGGTCAGATGCAGATGATGCAGGCATGATCCAGATGGGCGCAGATGCAAGTAGTCCAGCGGTCAGACTGCAGATGTTCCAGCGGTCAGATGCAGATGATGCAGGATCCAGCGGTCAGAGTGCAGATGATGCCATATCCAGCGGTCAGATGCAGATGATGCCAGTCCAGCGGTCGCGCAGATGATGCAGGCAATCCAGCGGTCAGGATGCAGATGATGCAGGCGTTGATGATCCAGCGGTCAGATGAGATGATGGGCAGGCATCCAGCGGTCAGATGCGCAGATGATGCTAGGCAGTCCAGCGGCAGATGCAGATGATGCAGGCATATCCAGCGGTCAGATGCGCAGATGATGCTATCCAGCGGTCAGATGCAGATGATGTAGGCGTCCAGCGGCAGATGCAGATGATGATGATCCAGCGGTCGATGGCGCGCAGATGATGCTGCAGGCATCCAGCGGTCAGATGCAGATGATGGCAGGCATCCAGCGGTCAGATGCAGGCGGCAGGATGATCCAGCGGTCAGATGCAGATGATGCTATGGCAGTCCAGCGGCCAGAGCGCAGATGAGGCAGGCGATCCAGCGGTCAGATGCAGATGATGAGGCATCCAGCGGCCAGAGCGCAGATGGCGCGTCCAGCGGTCAGAGCGCAGATGATGCAGGCAGTCCAGCGGTCAGAGCGCAGATGATGCCATGATCCAGCGGTCAGATGCAGATGCGGCAGGCAGATCCAGCGGTCAGATGCAGTGATGATGCTGTCCAGCGGTCAGATGATGATGCAGGCAGATCCAGCGGTCAGATGGCAGATGATGGCAGGCATCCAGCGGTCAGGAGATGCAGATGGGGCAGGCATCCAGATGGTCAGATGCAGATGATGCAGGCATCCAGCGGTCAGCGGCCAGGCATCCAGCGATCAGATGCATGATGCGGCAGGCATCCAGCGGTCAGAGCGCAGATGCGGCAGGCAGTCCAGCGGTCAGAGCGCAGATGATGAAATAGCAGGCATCCAGCGGTCAGAGCGCAGATGATGGCAGGCGTCCAGCGGTCAGATGCAGATGATGCCAGGGCATCCAGCGGTCAGAGCGCAGATGATGCTGGGGCGCGTCCAGCGGTCAGAGCGCAGATGAGCGCTGGCGTATCCAGCGGTCAGAGCGCAGATGATGCAGGCAGTCCAGCGGTCAGAGCGCAGATGATGCAGCGGTCAGCGGTCAGAGTGCAGATGATGCCAGTCCAGCGGTCAGATGCAGATGCAGCAGGCAGATCCAGCGGTCCAGGTGATGCGCATCCAGCGGTCAGATGCAGATGATGGCATGGTCCAGCGGTCAGAGTGCAGATGATGCAGGCAGTCCAGCGGTCAGATGCAGAGGATGCGCAGTCCAGCGGTCAGCCTAGAGGTGGTTCCAGCGGTCAGAGCAGAGGCAGGCAGCGTCCAGCGGTCAGAGCGCAGATGATGCAGGTAGTCCAGCGGTCAGAGTGCAGATGAGCCAGGCAGCCCAGCGGTCAGAGTGCAGAGGATGGCAGGCAGTCCAGCGGTCAGAGTGCAGGAGAGGCAGTCCAGTGGTCAGAGTGCAGATGGGGAGGCAGGCGATCCAGCGGTCAGAGCGCAGATGAGGCAGGTTCCAGCGGTCAGATGCAGAGATGGCAGGCATTTCCAGCGGTCAGATGCAGATGATGGCAGGCAGTCCAGCGGTCAGATGCAGATGATGGCAGGCAGTCCAGCGGTCAGATGAGATGAGGCAGGCACCAGCGGTCAGAGTGCAGATGATGCAGGCGTCCAGCGGTCAGAGCGCAGAGGATGGCAGAAAACCAGCGGTCAGAGCGCAGAGATGCGGCAGGTATCCAGCGGTCAGAGTGCAGAGGCGGTAGGCAGATCCAGCGGTCAGGAGTGCAGATGAGGCAGGCATCCAGCGGTCAGATGCAGATGATGCGCAGGCATCCAGCGGTCAGAGCGCAGAGATGCATGCGTCCAGCGGTCAGGCGCAGATGAGAGGCTTATGATCCAGCGGTCAGAGCCCAGATGCTGGCGCGGCGATGTCCAGCGGCAGATGGCAGATGATGCGCGATCCAGCGGTCAGAGTGCAGATGATGCTGGCATCCAGCGGTCAGATGCGCAGAGATGAGGCATGTTCAGCGGTCAGATGCAGATGATGGCGCAATCCAGCGGTCAGAGCGCAGAGGATGCAGGCGTCGCAGCGGTCAGCGGCAGATGATGCGCGCAGAGCGTCCAGCGGTCAGGCGCAGATGATGCAGGGCGATCCAGCGGTCAGGCAGATGATGCCATGTCCAGCGGTCAGCGCGCAGATGATGCCAGGCAGTTCCAGCGGTCAGAGCGCAGATGATGCTGGGCGCAGTCCAGCGGTCAGAGCGCAGATGATAAGGCGCGTCCAGCGGTCAGAGCGCAGATGATGCGCTGGCATCCAGGCGGTCAGAGTGCAGAGGCAGGCATCCAGCGGCCAGAGTGCAGATGATGCCATGCTGTCCAGCGGTAGATGTCCAGATGCAGGCAGTCCAGCGGTCAGAGTGCAGATGATGGCAGGCATCCAGTGGTTAGATGCAGAGATAGCAGGCAGCCCAGCGGTCAGATGCAGTGGCGGCAGGCAGTCCAGCGGTCAGAGTGCAGATGAGGCATCCAGCGGCAGCCCAGATGCCATGTTATCCAGCGGAGGAGGCGTCCAGCGGTCAGATGCAGATAGCGGCAGTCCAGCGGTCAGATGATGATGCCATCCAGCGGTCAGAGTGCAGAGATGCAGCAGGCGTCCAGCGGTCAGAGCGCAGATGCGGCAGGCAGTCCAGCGGTCAGAGGCAGAGGCGGCAGGCAGTCCAGCGGTCAGATGCAGATATGGCAGGTCCAGCGGTCGAGCAGCAGATGCGGCATATCCAGCGGTCAGATGCAGATGATGCCAGGCAGTCCAGCGGTCAGGCGCAGATGATGCTGGCAGTCCAGCGGTCAGATGCAGATGATGCCGCAGCAGTCCAGCGGTCAGAGTGCAGATGATGCCATGTCCAGCGGTCAGAGCGCAGATGATGCGGCAGGTCCAGCGGTCAGAGTGCAGATGGGGGCGTTCCAGCGGTCAGAGCAGATGATGGCAGGCGTCCAGCGGTCAGAGCAGAGATATGCAGGGCAGTCCAGTGGCCAGATGCAGATGATGCAGCCCAGTGGTCCAGCGGTCAGAGGAGGCAGGTAGTCCAGCGGTCAGAGTAGCAGATGATGCCAGGCAGCCCAGCGGTCAGGAGCGCAGATGATGGCAGGCAGTCCAGCGGTCAGATGCAGATGCGGCAGGCAGATCCAGCGGTCAGAGCGCAGGGGGCAGGCATCCAGCGGTCAGATGCGCAGATGATGCCATGCGAGTCCAGCGGTCAGAGCGCAGATGATGCAGGCGTCCAGCGGTCAGCGCAGATGATAGTCCGGCATCCAGCGGTCAGATGATGCGGCGCGTCCAGCGGTCAGAGCGCAGATGATGCCATGCATCCAGCGGTCAGAGCGCAGATGATGCGGCATGTCCAGCGGTCAGAGCGCAGATGATGCTGGCGGTCCAGCGGTCAGATGCAGATGATGCCAGGCATCCAGCGGTCAGAGCGCAGATGATGCCATGTCCAGCGGTCAGCAGATGATGGCAGGCGTCCAGCGGTCAGAGCGCAGATGATGCAGGCGCGTCCAGCGGTCAGATGCAGGAGATGATGCCAGTCCAGCGGTCAGAGCGCAGAGGCAGGCAGCCAGCGGTTAGATGCAGCGCGGTAGGTATCCAGTGGTCAGAGATGCAGATGAGGCAGGCAGTCCAGCGGTCAGATGCAGATGGAGGTCCAGCGGTCAGATGCAGATGGAGGCAGGTCCATGGTCAGTGCAGATGAGGTAAGGCAGTCCAGCGGTAGAGTGCAGGCAGGCAGTCCAGCGGTCAGAGCAGATGATGCAGGTAGATCCAGTGGTCAGAGTGCAGGGAGGTAGGCGTATCAGCGGTTAGATGCAGATGATGCTGGGCATCCAGCGGTCAGAGTGCAGAGGCGGCAGGCATCCAGCGGTCAGATGCGCAGATGAGCCATGCATCCAGCGGTCAGATGCAGATGCGGCAGGCAGTCCAGCGGCCAGAGCGCAGAGCGGCAGGCAGTCCAGCGGTCAGATGCGCAGATGATGCAGGCAGTCCAGCGGTCAGAGTGCAGATGAGGCAGGCAGTCCAGCGGTCAGAGCGCAGCGGATGCAGGCAGTCCAGCGGCCAGATGCGCAGATGAGGCAGGCAGTCCAGCGGTCAGATGCAGAGGATGAAATAATCCAGCGGTCAGAGCAGATGATGCCAGGGCAGTCCAGCGGTCAGAGTGCAGAGGATGCAGAGTCCAGCGGGCAGATGATGCAGAGATGCGCATGATGCCAGCGGCAGATGAGCATGAGGCATCCAGCGGTCAGACGCGCAGATGATGCTGGCGGTCCAGCGGTCAGATTGCAGATGATGAAACGCGTCCAGCGGTCAGATGATGATGGCGCGAACCAGATCCAGCGGGCAGATGCGTCGATGATGGCATCCAGCGGTCAGATGATGCGCTTATGATGATCCAGCGGTCAGGATGATGCATATCCAGCGGTCATGATGAGATGGCGCATGATGATGCCCAGCGGTCAGATGATGCTATGTTGATCCAGCGGTCAGCGGGCATGATGATGAGCGCGTCCAGCGGTCAGAGCGCAGATGATGATGCATCCAGCGGTCAGATGCAGATGATGCTATGCAATCCAGCGGTCATGATGATGGCGTATCCAGCGGTCAGAGATGATGGCGCGTCCAGCGGTCAGATGATGATGATGCTATGATGATGCCAGCGGTCAGATGCAGATGAGGCGCGTCCACATGATGCAGAGAGGGCAGATCCAGCGGTCAGAGCGCAGAGGATGGTAGTCCAGAGCCAGGCAGATGATGGTCCAGCGGTCAGATGATGCAGAGGAGGCAGGCAGATCCAGCGGTCAGATTTGCAGATGATGCTAGGCAGTCCAGCGGATGGTTAGATGTGCAGAGCGGTCGGCAGATGATGCTGGCGGCAACCAGCGGTCAGAGTGCAGATGACGGCAGGCAGTCCAGCGGTCAGAGTGCAGATGATGCCTGGTCCAGCGGTCAGATGATGCAGAGGTGGCAGATGATCCAGCGGTCAGAGCGCAGAGGAGCGGCAGGCAGATCCAGCGGTCAGATGCAGCAGATGCTAGAGGATCCAGCGGTCAGAGGCAGAGGAGCGGCAGGCGATGATGCCAGCGGTGATGATGCAGATGATGGGCAGGTGATCCAGCGGTCAGATGCAGATGATGCGGCAGGCATCCAGCGGTCAGTGCAGATATGCTGGCATCCAGCGGGTCAGATGATGCAGGTCAGATCCAGCGGTCAGATGAGTGTGCTATCCAGCGGTCAGATGCAGATGATGCCCATGGTCCAGCGGTCAGATGCAGGCGTAGGCATCCAGCGGTCAGAGTGCAGATGATGCGCAGGCAGTCCAGCGGTCAGATGCAGATGATGCAGGGTATCCAGCGGTCAGAGTGCAGATGAGGCAGGCAGTCCAGCGGTCAGATGCAGATGGCAGGCGCGTCCAGCGGTCAGATGCAGATGAGGCAGGTCCAGCGGTCAGTGTGCAGAGATAGAGGCAGTTCAGCGGTCAGATGCGATGATGCAGGCAGTTCCAGCGGTCAGATGCAGATGATGCTAAGGGCGTCCAGCGGTCAGGCGCAGATGATGCGGCATCCAGCGGTCAGAGCGCAGATGATGCTAAGGCGCATCCAGCGGTCTGATGCAGGGGCAGATGATGGCAGTCCAGCGGTCAGAGCGCAGATGCGAGCAGGCAGTCCAGCGGTCAGCAGAGGCGCAGGATGGCAGAGGCAGTCCAGCGGTCAGAGATGCAGATAGCGGCAAGATCCAGCGGTCAGAGCGCAGATGAGCGCAGGCAGTCCAGCGGTCAGAGTGCAGATGATGCTACGCGTCCAGCGGTCAGAGCGCAGATGATACAGGCCAACCAGCGGTCAGAGTGCAGATGAGGCAGGCATCCAGTGGCCAGAGTGCAGAGGTGGTAGGCAATCCAGCGGTCAGATGCAGAGGAGGCAGCATCCAGCGGTCAGATCAGAGGTGGTAGGCAGCCCATGGTCAGAGTGCAGAGGCGGCAGGCAGCTCCAGCGGTCAGAGTGCAGAGATGGCAGGCAGTCCAGTGGCCAGATGCGCAGAGGCGGCAGGCATCCAGCGGCCAGAGTGCAGAGGTGGCAGGCAGTCCAGTGGTCAGAGTGCAGATGATGCAGGCAGATCCAGCGGTCAGATGGCAGTGGCAGTAGGCAGCCCAGCGGTCAGAGCAGAGGCGATGCTGTCCAGCGGTCAGAGCGCAGGGGAGGCAGGCATCCAGCGGTCAGATGCGCAGAGATGCCATGGTCCAGCGGTCAGATGGGCAGGGGGCCTGGCGCGTCCAGCGGTCAGATGCGCAGTGATGCCGCATCCAGCGGTCAGAGCGCAGATGATGCCAGCGCGATCCAGCGGTCAGATGCAGGCGGCAGGCAGATCCAGCGGTCAGAGCCGCAGATGAGCGCAGGCAGCATCCAGCGGTCAGAGCGCAGATACCAGGGCAACCAGCGGTCAGGAGCTGCAGTGATCCAGCAGTCCAGCGGTCAGAGTGCAGAGGATGCTAGGGCGTCCAGCGGTCAGAGCGCAGATGATGCAGTCCAGCGGTCAGATCCAGGCAGTCCAGCGGTCAGATGCAGATGCGGCAGGCATCCAGCGGTCAGAGCGCAGATGCGGCAGGCAGTCCAGCGGTCAGATGCAGATGCGGCAGGCATCCAGCGGTCAGAGCGCAGATGATGCACCTGGTGCGGCAGGATCCAGCGGTCAGAGTGCAGATGATGGCAGGCAGACCAGCGGTCAGAGTGCAGATGATTGGCATAGTCCAGCGGTCAGAGTGCAGAGAGGCAGGCAGTCCAGCGGTCAGAGTGCAGAGGGGCAGGCAGGGCAGTCCAGCGGTCAGCAGATGTCCAGCGGTCAGAGTGCAGATGGCAGGCGGTCAGAGCGCAGATGCAGGCATCCAGCGGTCAGATGCAGATGCAGCAGGCGTCCAGCGGTCAGAGTGCAGATGCGCAGCAGGCAGTCCAGCGGTCAGAGCGCAGATGATGCCAGGCAGTCCAGCGGTCAGATGCAGATGATGCAGGCATCCAGCGGTCAGATGCAGATGTTAAGGCATCCAGCGGTCAGATGCGCAGATGATGCGTTGGATCCAGCGGTCAGATGCAGATGATGCCAGCGCGTCCAGCGGTCAGAGCGCAGATATGCCATGTCCAGCAGTCAGATGCAGATGATGCTATGCTGCATCCAGCGGTCAGAGCGCAGATGATGCCATGTCCAGCGGCCAGAGCGCAGATAACAAGGGCGTCCAGCGGTCAGAGGTGGCAGATGATGCTATGAGTGTCCAGGCGGTCAGGTAGCCCAGATGATGATAACGCGGTCAGTGCAGATGATGTAGAGGTCCAGCGTGAGCCCAGTGGCAGATGATGACTGGCGTCCAGCGGTCAGATGCAGATGATGCGGCAGGCATCCAGCGGTCAGATGCAGATGGCAGGCAGCGGTCAGAGTGCAGGATGCGGCAGGGCAGTCCAGCGAATGATGCAGATGCGGCAGGCACATCCAGCGGTTAGAGTGCAGATGATGCATGAAGTCCAGCGGTCAGATCAGATGATGGCGGAAGTCCAGCGGTCAGATGCAGATGATGCTGGCGGTCCAGCGGTCAGTGCAGACGATGCTGGCATCCAGCGGCAAGATGCAGATGATGCTAAGGCAGATCCAGCGGTCAGAGTGGCGCAGAGCGGTCAGATGCAAGGCATCCAGCGGTCAGATGCAGATGATGGCAGTCCAGCGGTCAGATCGCAGATGAAGGCGTCCAGCGGTCAGATGCAGATGGCGGCAGGCATCCAGCGGTCAGATGATGCGCAGGCAGCGATCCAGCGGTCAGAGCGCAGATGCGGCGGGCATCCAGCGGTCAGAGCGCAGATACGGCAGGGCATCCAGCGGTCAGATGCAGATGGTCCAGCGGTCAATCCAGCGGTCAGGATGATGCTGGCAGAGATCCCAGCGGTCAGATGCAGATGGCAGATCCAGCGGTCAGATAGCAGATGATGCGCGCGTCCAGCGGTCAGAGTGCAGATGATGGTAGTCCAGCGGTCAGAGCAGATGATGCAGAGAACGCTGGCGCTGCAGTCCAGCGGTCAGATGCAGGAGGCAGGCAGTCCAGCGGTCAGGCAGATGCTAGCCATCCAGCGGTCAGATGCAGGCACATCCAGCGGTTTCAGAGATGCAGATCCAGCGGTCAGGGCAGCCAGGCATAACAGCGGTCAGATGCAGGGGATGCAGGCATCCAGCGGTCAGAGGCAGATACGGGCAGGCAACCAGCGGTCAGATGCAGATGATGGCAGTCCAGCGGTCAGATGCAGATGATCGCAGGCATCCAGCGGTCAGAGTGCAGCGGTGGCAGTCCAGCGGTCAGAGCGCAGTGATGCAGGCACATCCAGCGGTCAGAGCGCAGATGATGCAGGCAGTCCAGCGGTCAGGAGCGCAGATGATGCAGGCGCAGTCCAGCGGTCAGATGAGATGGGCAGTCCAGCGGTCAGAGCGCAGATAGCCCAGTGGTTCCAGCGGTCAGATGCAGATACCATAGCCAGGTTAGCCTAGTGGTCAGAGGTAGCGCAGATCGAACAGGCAGAGGTCCAGCGGTCAGATAGCCCAAGCGCAGGATGCCAGCGGTCCAGCTGGTCAGATTTAAGCATCCATAATAGAGGCAGGCTACATGAGTCCAGCGGTCAGAGCGCAGATGATGCTGGCGCATCCAGCGGCAGAGAAAGCAGAGATCCGAGGCATCCAGCGGTCAGATGCAGATAGACGAAGGCGTTCAGCGGTCAGATGCGCAGATGAGGCTAGGCATCCAGCGGCTTCAGAGCGCAGATCAACCCAACACTCATCAACACAGCGGTCTTGGGGCGGCAGATAGCCTAGTGGTCCCAGCGGTCAGATGCAGATAGCAGGCAAGTGGTTAGAGCAGGTAGCCAGAGGAGTGGCAGGCAGTAGCCAGCGGTTAGTGGTTAGAGTGGCAGGCAGCCCAGTGGTTAGTGGCAGAGGCGCAGGCAGATCCAGCGGTCAGATGCAGCATGTTCCAGCGGTCCAGCGGTCAGAGCGCAGATGATGGAGGCGTTATGCTGATCCAGCGGTCAGATGGCAGTGGATGGCGGAGGGGCAGTCCAGCGGTCAGATGCAGGCTGGCGCGTCCAGCGGTCAGATGCAGATGGCAGGCATCCAGCGGTCAGATGCAGATGGGCAGGCATCCAGCGGTCAGGTCAGATGATGCCAGGCATCCAGCGGTCAGGAGTGCAGATGGCTGCAGGCAACCAGCGGTCAGAGGCAGATATCCAGGCAGTCCAGCGGTCAGAGTGCAGAGGCCGGCGGTCCAGCGGTCAGGCGCAGATGGCAGGCAGTCCAGCGGTCAGATAAGGCAGTCCAGCGGCAGGCATCCAGCGGTCAGCGGCAGATGATGCGCGCGCGTCCAGCGGTCATGCAGGGCGGCAGGCATCCAGCGGTCACATCCAGCGATGATGCTATGCGTCCAGCGGTCAGAGCGCAGATGATGCCTGGCGCGTTCCAGCGGTCAGAGGCAGGGCCAGGCAGACCAGCGGCTTTCAGACTGCAGAGGTGGCAGGCAGTCCAGCGGTCAGAGTGCAGATGATGCAAGCGTTCAGCGGCCAGAGTGCAGAGGCGGCAGGGCACCAGTGGCCAGGAGGCAGTGGGATATATAGCCCAGCGCCTAGAGTGCAGAGGAGGCAAGTAGTCCAGTGCCAGAGTGCAGAGGCAAACCAGGCGGTCATGCGCAGATAACAAGGCAAAACCAGCGGTCAGATGCGAGGCGCTATGCGTACCATGGCCGATGTGCAGATCGCGGCAGGGCAGTCCAGCGGTCAGAGCGCAGATAGCGCAGGCAATCCAGCGGTCAGAGCGCAGATACCGCGATGCGAAACCAGCGGTCAGAGTGCAGATGATGCCATGTCCAGCACAGATGCAGATGATGGCGCGTCCAGCGGTCAGGAGCGCAGATGATGCCAAGGCATCCAGCGGTCAGGAGCCCAGATGCGGCGCGTCCAGCACAGATGCGCAGATGATGTCATGCAGGTCCAGCGGTCAGCGCCCAGATAGCGGCAGGGCATCCAGCGGTCAGATGCTAAGATGCATGGCATCCAGCGGTCAGATGCAGATATGTTATGGCAGTCCAGCGGTCAGAGTGCAGAGGAGGCAGGCAGATCCAGCGGTCAGGAGTGCAGATGCGGCAAGTAGTCCATGGGTCATAGTGCAGAGGATAGCAGTCCATCCAGCGCCCAGATGCGCGCAGGCAGGGCAGCTCCAGCGGTGGAGCGCAGAGGAGCAAGCAGGCATTCATGGCCAGAGTGCAGAGGCGGCAGGCATCCAGCGGTCAGAGCGCAGATGATGCCATGAAATCCAGCGGTCAGAGGCAGATAACGCGGCAGGGCATCCAGCGGTCAGAGCGCAGATGATGGCGTCCAGCGGCCAGATCAGGGAGCAGTATGAAACCAGCGGTCAGAGCGCAGATGCGGCTATGAGTCCAGCGGTCAGAGTGCAGAGGAGCAGGCAATCCAGCGGTCAGGAGTGCAGAGGAGCAGGCAGTCCAGCGGTCAGAGTGCAGGAGGCAGGCATCCAGCGGTCAGAGTGCAGATCCGCGTACCCAGCGGTCAGGAGCGCAGAGGCGTTAAGGCATCCAGCGGTCAGGAGTGCAGAGGCAGCCCAGTGGTTAGAGTGCAGAGGCAGGCAGTCCAGCGCTCAGAGTGCAGAGATCGCGCAAGGCAGCCCAGCCAAGCCAGAGTGCAGATGCTTGCAGGCAGCCCAGCGCCTAGAGTGCAGAGATCCAGTATGTTCTAGTGGTCAGGAGTGCAGATAGCTGCATAATCCAGCGGTCAGGAGCGCAGATGATGGCATCCAGCGGTCAGATGCAGATAACGCATGTTATCCAGCGTAACAGATGCAGATACCATGCATCCAGCGGCTCAGGATGCGTGATGCTGACATCCAGCGGTCAGAGTGCAGAGGCGGCAGGCGTTCAGCGGCCAGAGTGGAGGCCGCAGGCAGATCCACAGCGGTCAGATGCAGATGGCTGCGGTGAACCAGCGGTCAGATAAGATGATGCTGGCAAGGTCCAGCGGTCAGAGCGCAGATGACGCTGGCGCGAACCAGCGGTCAGACCGATGATGCTGCGCGCGTTCAGCGGTCAGATGATGATGCAAGTGTCCAGCTCAGCCCAGATGATGCCATGTCCAGCGGTCAGAGCGCAGATGCATGCTAGGCATCCAGCGGCAGACTGGGTATGCGGCAGGCAGTCCAGCGCCCAGAGCGCAGATGATGCGTTGTTCAGTGGTCAGAGTGCAGATGATGCAGGGCAGTCCAGCGGCCAGATGCAGATGATGCGAGGCGTCCAGCGGTCAGAGTGCAGATGATGCAGGCAGTCCAGCGGCTCAGATGCAGATGATGCTGGCGGCATCCAGCGTAACAGACCAGATGCGGCAGTCCAGCGGTCAGATGCAGATGATGCTAGGCAGTCCAGCGGTCAGAGTGCAGATGATGCTATGCGTCCAGCGGTCAGAGCGCAGATGATGCTAGGCAGTCCAGCGGTCAGAGTGCAGATGATGCTAGCGATCCAGCGGTCAGAGCGCAGATGATGCCATGCATCCAGCGGTCAGAGTGCAGATGATGCAGGCAGTCCAGCGGTCAGATGCAGATGATGCAGGCATCCAGCGGTCAGAGTGCAGATGATGCAGGCAGTCCAGCGGTCAGAGTGCAGATGATGCCAGGCAGTCCAGCGGTCAGAGTGCAGATGATGCTAGGCAGTCCAGCGGTCAGAGTGCAGATGACGCAGGCAGTCCAGCGGTCAGAGTGCAGATGATGCCATGCGTCCAGCGGTCAGAGCGCAGATGATGCCAGCGCATCCAGCGGTCAGATGCAGATGATGCAGGCATCCAGCGGTCAGAGCGCAGATGATGCAGGCATCCAGCGGTCAGATGCCCAGGGGGCAGGCGTTCCAGCGGTCAGAGCGCAGATGATGATGCGTTCAGCGCCCAGAGCGCAGATGATGCAGGCGCGTCCAGCGGTCAGATGCAGCGCGGCAGGCAGTCCAGCGGTCAGGATGCAGATGCGGCAGGATCCAGCGGTCAGGAACCAGCGGTCGATGCAGATGCGGCAGGCGATCCAGCGGTCAGAGTGCAGGGGAGATAGCCTCATCCAGCGGTCAGATTTTAGTGCCATGCACCCAGTGGCCAGGAGTGCAGTGAGGCAGGCAGCCCAGCGGTTTCAGAGTGCAGGGAGGCAGGCAGTCCATGGCCAGAGTGCAGAGGCCAAGGGCAGCCCAGCGGTCAGAGTGCAGATGCTACGCTGTCCAGCGATTGCATGCAGGCGCAGGCATCCAGCGGTCAGAGCGCAGAGCGATGGCAGACCAGCGGTCAGGATGATACGCGTTCAGGCACAGATGGCAGATGATGCTAGGCATCCAGCGGTCAGATGCAGATGATGCCATGCGTCCAGCGGTCAGAGCGCAGATGATGCCATGCATCCAGCGGTCAGAGCGCAGATGATGCAGGCAGTCCAGCGGTCAGATGCGCAGATGCCAGGCAGTCCAGCGGTCAGAGTGCAGATGATGCAGGCAGTCCAGCGGTCAGAGCGCAGATGATGCCAGGCAGTCCAGCGGTCAGAGTGCAGATGATGCAGGCAGTCCAGCGGTCAGAGTGCAGATGATGCTAGGCGTCCAGCGGTCAGAGCGCAGATGATGCCATGCGTCCAGCGGTCAGAGTGCAGATGATGCAGGCGTCCAGCGGTCAGAGTGCAGATGATGCAGGCAGTCCAGCGGTCAGAGTGCAGATGATGCTAGGGCGTCCAGCGGTCAGAGTGCAGATGATGCAGGCAGTCCAGCGGTCAGAGTGCAGATGATGCAGGCAGTCCAGCGGTCAGAGTGCAGATGATGCAGGCAGTCCAGCGGATGCAGATGCAGATATGCAGGCAGATCCAGCGGTCAGGAGCCAGGGGAGCAGGTGTCCAGCGGTCAGGATGCAGTGATGCAGCCAGTCCAGCGGTCAGAGTGCGGATAGAAGACTAGTCCAGCGGAGTGTGCAGATGATGAGTGCAACCAGCGGTCAGAGTGTAGGGGGAGGTAGGTGAGCCCATATGGTTAGGAGTGCAGAGGAGGTAGGTAGCCCATTGGTCAGGAGTGCAGAGGAGGCAGGCAGATCCAGCGGTTGAGTGCAGGGGAGGCAGGTAGCCCAGTGGTTAGAGTGTAGAGGAGGCAGGTAGACTAGTGGTTAGAGGAGCAGGCAGATCCGCGGTCAGAGTGCAGATGAGAGGCAGGCAGTCCATGGTTAGGAGTGCAGAGTGATGTTAAGGCAGCCCAGCGGCCAGAGTGCAGAGGCGCAGTGGCAGCCCAGCGGAGCCAGAGTGCAGATGGCGCAGGGCAGCCCAGCGGCCAGAGTGCAGGGGAGGCAGCGGCAGCCCAGGCGGAGCCAGGAGTGCAGAGGAGGCAGGCAGACCAGCGGTTGTATACGTTGGCAGACCAGGGTCAGAGCGCAGATGAGCAGCAGGCAAACCAGCGGTCAGATGCAGATGATGCTAAGGCGTCCAGCGGTCAGATGCAGATACCGCGATGTTCCAGCGGTCAGAGCGCAGATACCACAGGCGAAAACCAGCATCAGATGCAGATGCGATGCTGGCGGCAGTCCATGGTCAGATAGCAGATGAGCGCTACATGCGTCCAGCGGTCAGAGCGCAGATGATGCCATATCCAGCGGGTCAGATAGCAGATGATGGCAGGCAAACATGGTCAGGAGCGCAGATATACAAGGCGTATCCAGCGGTCAGAGCGCAGATGCGCGCTGGGCATCCAGCGGTCAGATGCAGATGATGCCATAACCAGCGGTCGATGCAGATATGCAGGTTCCAGCGGTCAGAGTGCAGATGATGCTACAAGACCAGCGGTCAGAGTGCAGATGATGCAGGCAGTCCAGCGGTCAGAGTGCAGATGATGCCATGCATCCAGCGGTCAGAGTGCAGATGATGCTAGGCAGTCCAGCGGTCAGATGCAGATGATGCAGGCAGTCCAGCGGTCAGAGCGCAGATGATGCAGGCAGTCCAGCGGTCAGAGCGCAGATGATGCGCAGGCATCCAGCGGTCAGAGCGCAGATGATGCTGGCGCAGTCCAGCGGTCAGAGTGCAGATGATGCAGGCAGTCCAGCGGTCAGATGCAGATGATGCAGGCAGTCCAGCGGTCAGATGCAGATGATGCTAGCGCAGTCCAGCGGTCAGATGCAGATGATGCCATGCATCCAGCGGTCAGATGCAGATGATGCAGGCGATCCAGCGGTCAGATGCAGATGATGCCAGGCATCCAGCGGTCAGATGCAGATGATGCCAGGCGTCCAGCGGTCAGAGCGCAGATGACGCAGGCATCCAGCGGTCAGATGCAGATGATGCCATGCATCCAGCGGTCAGAGTGCAGATGATGCTGGCGCGTCCAGCGGTCAGAGTGCAGATGATGCAGGCAGTCCAGCGGTCAGAGTGCAGATGATGCAGGCAGTCCAGCGGTCAGAGTGCAGATGATGCAGGCAGTCCAGCGGTCAGATGCAGATGATGCAGGCAGTCCAGCGGTCAGAGTGCAGATGATGCCAGGCAGTCCAGCGGTCAGAGTGCAGATGATGCAGGCAGTCCAGCGGTCAGAGTGCAGATGATGCCATGCAGTCCAGCGGTCAGAGTGCAGATGATGCTAGGGCGTCCAGCGGTCAGATGCAGATGATGCTATGCAGTCCAGCGGTCAGAGTGCAGATGATGCCAGGCAGTCCAGCGGTCAGAGTGCAGATGATGCCAGGCATCCAGCGGTCAGATGCAGATGATGCATGGCAGTCCAGCGGTCAGATGCAGATGCATGCGCGTCCAGCGGTCAGAGCGCAGATGATGCCAGGCATCCAGCGGTCAGAGTGCAGATGATGCCAGGCAGTCCAGCGGTCAGAGTGCAGATGATGCTAGGCAGTCCAGCGGTCAGAGCGCAGATGATGCAGGCAGTCCAGCGGTCAGAGTGCAGATGATGCGCAGGGCAGTCCAGCGGTCAGAGCGCAGATGATGCATGCAGTCCAGCGGTCAGATGCAGATGATGCCAGGCAGTCCAGCGGTCAGAGCGCAGATGATGCCAGGCAGTCCAGCGGTCAGAGTGCAGATGACGCTAGCGCAGTCCAGCGGTCAGAGCGCAGATGATGCCAGGGCAGTCCAGCGGTCAGAGTGCAGATGATGCTAGGCAGTCCAGCGGTCAGAGTGCAGATGATGCCAGGCGTCCAGCGGTCAGATGCAGATGATGCCAGCGCATCCAGCGGTCAGAGCGCAGATGATGCTAGCGCATCCAGCGGTCAGATGCAGATGATGCAGGCAGTCCAGCGGTCAGAGTGCAGATGATGCACGCGTCCAGCGGTCAGAGTGCAGATGATGCATGCGATCCAGCGGTCAGAGCGCAGATGATGCCAGGCAGTCCAGCGGTCAGAGTGCAGATGATGCGCAGGCAGTCCAGCGGTCAGATGCAGATGATGCGCAGTCCAGCGGTCAGATGCAGATGATGCTAGGCAGTCCAGCGGTCAGAGCGCAGATGATGCCAGGCAGTCCAGCGGTCAGAGTGCAGATGATGGCAGGCAGTCCAGCGGTCAGATGCAGATGATGCAGGCAGTCCAGCGGTCAGAGTGCAGATGGCATGGCAGTCCAGCGGTCAGAGTGCAGATGATGCAGGCAGTCCCAGCGGTCAGAGTGCAGATGAGGCAGGCAGTCCAGCGGTCAGAGTGCAGAGGAGGCAGGCAGTCCCAGCGGTCAGAGTGCAGATGATGGCAGGCAGTCCAGCGGTCAGAGTGCAGAGGAGGCAGGCAGTCCCAGCGGTCAGAGTGCAGATGAGGCAGGCAGTCCAGCGGTCAGAGTGCAGATGATGCAGGCAGTCCAGCGGTCAGAGCGCAGATGATGCAGCGCAGTCCAGCGGTCAGAGTGCAGATGATGCAGGGCAGTCCAGCGGTCAGAGTGCAGATGATGCTGCGCAGTCCAGCGGTCAGAGTGCAGATGATGCAGGGCAGTCCAGCGGTCAGAGCGCAGATGATGCCATGCAGTCCAGCGGTCAGAGTGCAGATGATGGCAGGCAGTCCAGCGGTCAGAGTGCAGATGATGCAGGCAGTCCAGCGGTCAGAGTGCAGATGATGCCAGGCAGTCCAGCGGTCAGAGTGCAGATGATGCCATGCAGTCCAGCGGTCAGAGTGCAGATGATGCAGGCAGTCCAGCGGTCAGATGCAGATGATGCAGCGCAGTCCAGCGGTCAGAGCGCAGATGATGCAGGCAGTCCAGCGGTCAGAGTGCAGATGATGCAGGCAGTCCAGCGGTCAGAGTGCAGATGATGCTAGGGCAGTCCAGCGGTCAGAGCGCAGATGATGCAGGCAGTCCAGCGGTCAGAGTGCAGATGATGCAGGCATCCAGCGGTCAGAGTGCAGATGATGCAGGCAGTCCAGCGGTCAGAGTGCAGATGATGCAGGCAGTCCAGCGGTCAGAGTGCAGATGATGCAGGCATCCAGCGGTCAGATGCAGATGATGCCAGGCGTCCAGCGGTCAGAGCGCAGATGATGCTAGGCAGTCCAGCGGTCAGAGTGCAGATGCTGCAGCGTCCAGCGGTCAGAGCGCAGATGCTGCAGGCAGTCCAGCGGTCAGATCGCAGATGATGGCATGGGCATCCAGCGGTCAGAGTGCAGATGATGCCAGGCAGTCCAGCGGTCAGATGCAGATGATGCTAGGGCAGTCCAGCGGTCAGAGCGCAGATGATGCCAGGCAGTCCAGCGGTCAGAGCGCAGATGATGGCAGGCAGTCCAGCGGTCAGAGTGCAGATGATGCTAGGCGTCCAGCGGTCAGATGCAGATGACGCAGGCAGTCCAGCGGTCAGATGCAGATGATGCCATGGCGATCCAGCGGTCAGATGCAGATGATGCCATGCATCCAGCGGTCAGAGCGCAGATGACGGCAGGGCAGTCCAGCGGTCAGAGTGCAGATGATGCAGGCAGTCCAGCGGTCAGAGTGCAGATGATGCAGGCAGTCCAGCGGTCAGAGTGCAGATGATGCAGGCAGTCCAGCGGTCAGAGTGCAGATGATGGCAGGCAGTCCAGCGGTCAGAGTGCAGATGATGCAGGCAGTCCAGCGGTCAGAGTGCAGATGATGCAGGCAGATCCAGCGGTCAGAGTGCAGATGATGCAGGCAGTCCAGCGGTCAGAGTGCAGATGATGCAGGCAGTCCAGCGGTCAGAGCGCAGATGATGCCAGCGTCCAGCGGTCAGAGCGCAGATGATGCCAGGCAGTCCAGCGGTCAGAGCGCAGATGATGCCAGGCAGTCCAGCGGTCAGAGTGCAGATGATGCCAGCAGATCCAGCGGTCAGAGTGCAGATGATGCCATGCAGTCCAGCGGTCAGAGTGCAGATGATGCAGGCAGTCCAGCGGTCAGAGTGCAGATGATGCAGGCAGTCCAGCGGTCAGAGTGCAGATGATGCAGGCAGTCCAGCGGCCAGAGTGCAGATGCGGCAGGCAGTCCAGCGGTCAGAGTGCAGATGAGCGCAGGCAGTCCAGCGGTCAGAGTGCAGATGATGGCAGGCAGTCCAGCGGTCAGAGTGCAGATGATGCAGGCATCCAGCGGTCAGAGTGCAGATGATGCAGGCAGTCCAGCGGTCAGAGTGCAGATGCTGCTAGGCGTCCAGCGGTCAGAGCGCAGATGATGCAGGCAGTCCAGCGGTCAGAGTGCAGATGATGCTAGGCAGTCCAGCGGTCAGAGTGCAGATGATGCGCATGGCATCCAGCGGTCAGAGTGCAGATGATGCAGGCAGTCCAGCGGTCAGAGCGCAGATGATGCAGGCAGTCCAGCGGTCAGATGCGCAGATGCGGCAGGGCAGATCCAGCGGTCAGAGTGCAGATGATGCCATGCATCCAGCGGTCAGATGCAGATGATGCATGGCAGTCCAGCGGTCAGAGTGCAGATGATGCTAGGCAGTCCAGCGGTCAGAGTGCAGATGATGCTGGCGCGTCCAGCGGTCAGATGCAGATGATGCAGGCAAATCCAGCGGTCAGATGCAGATGATGCCAGGCAGTCCAGCGGTCAGAGTGCAGATGATGCGGCAGTCCAGCGGTCAGAGCGCAGATGATGCGCAGGCATCCAGCGGTCAGATGCAGATGATGCAGGCAGTCCAGCGGTCAGAGTGCAGATGATGCAGGCAGTCCAGCGGTCAGATGCAGATGATGCAGGCAGTCCAGCGGTCAGAGTGCAGATGATGCATGGGCAGTCCAGCGGTCAGAGCGCAGATGACGCAGGCAGTCCAGCGGTCAGATGCAGATGATGCAGGCAGATCCAGCGGTCAGATGCAGATGATGCAGGGCAGTCCAGCGGTCAGAGCGCAGATGATGCAGGCAGTCCAGCGGTCAGATGCAGATGATGCAGGCAGTCCAGCGGTCAGAGTGCAGATGATGCCAGGCGATCCAGCGGTCAGAGTGCAGATGATGCCAGGCAGTCCAGCGGTCAGATGCAGATGATGCCAGGGCAGTCCAGCGGTCAGATGCAGATGCATGCAGGCAGTCCAGCGGTCAGATGCGCAGATGCGGCTAGGCATCCAGCGGTCAGGAGCGCAGATGATGCAGGCAGTCCAGCGGTCAGATGCAGATGATGCTAGGCATCCAGCGGTCAGAGTGCAGATGATGCTAGGCATCCAGCGGTCAGATGCAGATGATGCAGCGCAGTCCAGCGGTCAGAGTGCAGATGATGCAGGGCAGTCCAGCGGTCAGAGTGCAGATGATGCAGGCAGTCCAGCGGTCAGAGTGCAGATGATGCTAGGCAGTCCAGCGGTCAGATGCAGATGATGCTAGGGCAGTCCAGCGGTCAGAGTGCAGATGATGCAGGCAGTCCAGCGGTCAGAGTGCAGATGAGCGCAGGCAGCACCCAGCGTCAGGAGTGCAGAGGCCAGGGCAGATCCAGCGGTCAGAGTGCAGAGGACAAGCAGGCGAGTCCAGTGGTCAGGAGTGCGTGATGATGCTATGCATCCAGCGGTCAGAGCGCAGATGAGCGCTACAGTCCAGCGGTCAGAGCGCAGATGAGCGCAGGCATCCAGCGGTCAGAGCGCAGAGGCGGATGCAGGCAGATCCAGGGGTCAGAGCGCAGATGATGCTAGCGCGTCCAGCGGCCAGAGCGCAGATGGCGGCAGGGCATCCAGCTATTGAGATAGCAGATGGCATGTCCAGCGGTCAGATGCAGATGATGCCAGTCCAGCGGTCAGAGTGCAGATGCGGCGGCAGTCCAGCGGTCAGATGCAGATGCGGCAGGCAGTCCAGCGGTCAGAGCGCAGATGCTGCGTCCAGCGAACAGAGCGCAGAGGAGCGCAGGCAGTCCAGCGGTCAGAGCGCAGATGATGCCAAGGTCCAGCGGTCAGATGCAGATGATGCAGGCATCCAGCGGTCAGAGTGCAGATGATGCTAGGGCGATCCAGCGGTCAGATGCAGATGATGCGCAGGGCGTCCAGCGGTCAGATGCAGATGACGCTAGGCAGTCCAGCGGTCAGAGCGCAGATGATGCCAGGCAGTCCAGCGGTCAGATGCGCAGATGATGCCAGGCATCCAGCGGTCAGAGCGCAGATGATGCCATAGTCCAGCGGTCAGATGCGCAGATGATGCTAGGCAGTCCAGCGGTCAGATGCAGATGATGCCAGCGCAGTCCAGCGGTCAGAGTGCAGATGATGCAGGCAGATCCAGCGGTCAGAGCGCAGATGATGCAGGCAGTCCAGCGGTCAGATGCAGATGATGCAGCAGTCCAGCGGTCAGAGCGCAGATGCTGCAGCGCAGTCCAGCGGTCAGATGCAGATGATGCAGATCCAGCGGTCAGATGCAGATGAGCAGGCAGTCCAGCGGTCAGAGCGCAGATGATGCTAGGCAGTCCAGCGGTCAGATGCAGATGATGCCATGGCAGTCCAGCGGTCAGAGTGCAGATGATGCGCGCGTCCAGCGGTCAGATGCAGATGATGCCAGGCAGTCCAGCGGTCAGATGCAGATGATGCTAGGCAGTCCAGCGGTCAGAGCGCAGATGATGCTAGGCAGTCCAGCGGTCAGAGTGCAGATGATGCAGGCGTCCAGCGGTCAGATGCAGATGATGCAGGCAGTCCAGCGGTCAGAGTGCAGATGCTGGCAGGCAGTCCAGCGGTCAGAGTGCAGATGATGCAGGCAGTCCAGCGGTCAGAGCGCAGATGATGCAGGCAGTCCAGCGGTCAGATGCAGATGATGCAGGCAGTCCAGCGGTCAGATGCAGATGCATGCGTCCAGCGGTCAGAGTGCAGATGAGCAGGCAGTCCAGCGGTCAGAGTGCAGATGACGCATGCAGTCCAGCGGTCAGATGCAGATGATGCCATGCAGTCCAGCGGTCAGAGTGCAGATGATGCAGGCAGTCCAGCGGTCAGATGCAGATGCATGCGCAGTCCAGCGGTCAGAGCGCAGATGATGCCAGGCAATCCAGCGGTCAGAGCGCAGATGATGCAGGCATCCAGCGGTCAGAGTGCAGATGCAGGCAGTCCAGCGGTCAGATGCAGATGCGGCATGTCCAGCGGTCAGATGCAGATGATGCAGGCCAGCGGTCAGATGCAGATGATGCGGCATCCAGCGGTCAGAGTGCAGATGATGCAGGGCGATCCAGCGGTCAGATGCGCAGATGAAATCCAGCGGTCAGATGCATGCAGGCATCCAGCGGTCAGAGTGCAGATGATGCCAGGCAGTCCAGCGGTCAGATGCGATGATGCTAGGGCAGTCCAGCGGTCAGATCGATGGCGCGCAGTCCAGCGGTCAGATGCAGATGCAGCGCAGTCCAGCGGTCAGATGCAGATGCGGGCAGTCCAGCGGTCAGAGTGCAGATGATGCAGGCAGTCCAGCGGTCAGATGCAGATGATGCTAGCGTCCAGCGGTCAGATGCAGATGATGCCAGGCAGTCCAGCGGTCAGATGCAGCATGCATGCCAGCGGGCAGATGACGCAGCGGTCCAGAGCGTCAGATGATGCCATGGCAGTCCAGCGGTCAGATGCGCAGATGATGCCAGCGCATCCAGCGGTCAGATGCAGATGATGCCAGGCAGTCCAGCGGTCAGAGTGCAGATGATGCTGCGGCATCCAGCGGTCAGATGCGCAGATGATGCAGGCAGTCCAGCGGTCAGATGCAGATGATGCTAGGCGCATCCAGCGGTCAGATGCAGATGATGCAGCGCATCCAGCGGTCAGAGTGCAGATGATGCCAGGGCAGTCCAGCGGTCAGAGTGCAGATGATGCAGGGCAGTCCAGCGGTCAGATGCAGATGCTGCGCGCGTCCAGCGGTCAGATGCAGATGATGCAGCAGTCCAGCGGTCAGATGCAGATGATGCTATGCAGATCCAGCGGTCAGAGTGCAGATGATGCAGGCAGTCCAGCGGTCAGAGCGCAGATGACGCTAGGCGTCCAGCGGTCAGAGCGCAGATGCGCATGGCAGTCCAGCGGTCAGAGTGCAGATGATGCTAGGGCAGTCCAGCGGTCAGATGCAGATGATGCCAGGCGATCCAGCGGTCAGAGTGCAGATGATGCGCAAAGTCCAGCGGTCAGATGCAGATGATGCAGGCAGTCCAGCGGTCAGATGCAGATGATGCTAGGCATCCAGCGGTCAGATGCAGATGATGCCATGTCCAGCGGTCAGAGTGCAGATGATGCAGGCAGATCCAGCGGTCAGATGCAGATGATGCCATGCGATCCAGCGGTCAGATGCAGATGATGCCACGCGTCCAGCGGTCAGAGCGCAGATGACGCGCAGATCCAGCGGTCAGATGCAGATGCTGCGCGTCCAGCGGTCAGATGCAGATGATGCAGCAGCGCAGATCCAGCGGTCAGATGCAGCGGTCAGATGCAGATGCGCAGCATCCAGCGGTCTGATGCAGATGATACAAGGCAGTCCAGCGGTCAGGAGTGCAGATGCGAGGCAGTCCAGCGGTCAGAGCGCAGATGATGCAGTCCATGGCCAGATGCAGAGGATGCGGCAGATCCAGCGGTTGTGGAGTGCAGATACAGTAACCATGGCCGTGATACAGATGATGCTATAAGGTCCAGCGGTCAGATGCAGAGCGCAGGCAGTCCAGCGGTCAGGATGCGCAGGGAGCATGGCGTCCATGGTCAGAGCGCAGATGCCTGCAGGGCAGTCCAGCTGGCAGATAGCAAGATGGCAGATCCAGCGGTCAGCAGATGATGCTACAGTCCAGCGGTTAGAGTGCAGATGATGCTGCACAACCAGCGGTTTGCAGATGATGCGCAGGCATCCAGCGGTCAGAGTGCAGATGATGCTAAGGCAGATCCAGCGGTCAGGAGTGCAGTGCAGGGCATCCAGCGGTCAGAGTGCAGATGAGCGGCGGCAGTCCAGCGGTCAGATGCAGATGATGCAGGCGTCCAGCGGTCAGACGCGCAGATCCAGCGGTCAGATGCAGATACCGCGAGGCTATATCCAGCGGTCAGATGCAGGGGCTGGCGGGCGCATCCAGCGGTCAGAGCGCAGATGATGCTATGGGCAATCCAGCGGTCATGATGATGCTAAGGCGAAGTCCATGGGTCAGGAGCGCAGATGATGCGCAGGCATCCAGCGGTCAGATGCAGATGATGCCATGCTGTCCAGCGGTCAGGAGTGCAGGGGGAGGCAGGCATCCAGCGGTCAGATGTGATGATGGCAGGCAGTCCATATCAGGAGCGTGCAGAGGAGGCAGGCAGATCCAGCGGTCAGGGATGATGCAAGGCAGTCCAGCGGTCAGGAGTGCAGGGAGGCAGGCAGTCCAGCGGTCAGAGTGCAGATGGCCAAGCAGGGCAGCCCAGCGGTCAGAGCGCAGATACGCATGGCAGTCCAGCGGTCAGATGCAGATAGCAGGGCATCCAGCGGTCAGATGCAGATGCATGGCAGTCCAGCGGTCAGATGCAGATGCGGCAGGGCATCCAGCGGTCAGAGTGCAGATGATGCTAGGGCAGTCCAGCGGTCAGATGCGCAGATGCTGGCGGGCAGTCCAGCGGTCAGAGTGCAGATGACGCAGGCAGTCCAGCGGTCAGAGTGCAGATGATGCTAGGCAGTCCAGCGGTCAGAGCGCAGATGATGCGGGCGTCCAGCGGTCAGAGCGCAGATGGGCAGGCAGTCCAGCGGTCAGATGCAGATGGGCAGCAGTCCAGCGGTCAGATGCAGATGACGCAGGCAGTCCAGCGGTCAGAGTGCAGATGATGCTAGGCAGTCCAGCGGTCAGAGTGCAGATGCTAGTGCAGTCCAGCGGTCAGATGCAGATGATGCGGGCAGTCCAGCGGTCAGATGCAGATGATGCAGGCATCCAGCGGTCAGAGCGCAGATGATGCATGGGCAGATCCAGCGGTCAGATGCAGATGATGCCATGGCAGTCCAGCGGTCAGATGCAGATGATGGCAGGGCAGTCCAGCGGTCAGAGCGCAGATGCAGCGCAGGCAGTCCAGCGGTCAGAGTGCAGATGATGCCAGGCAGTCCAGCGGTCAGAGTGCAGATGATGCGAGGCAGTCCAGCGGTCAGAGTGCAGATGATGCGGCACGTCCAGCGGTCAGAGCGCAGATGATGCAGGCAGTCCAGCGGTCAGATGCAGATGCTATGGCAGTCCAGCGGTCAGATGCAGATGCGCAGGGCATCCAGCGGTCAGATGCAGATGATGCTGGCGCGTCCAGCGGTCAGAGTGCAGATGATGCCATGGGCAGTCCAGCGGTCAGAGCGCAGATGATGCTAGGCATCCAGCGGTCAGATGCAGATGATGCCAGGCAGTCCAGCGGTCAGAGCGCAGATGATGCTAGGGCAGTCCAGCGGTCAGAGCGCAGATGATGCCAGGGCAATCCAGCGGTCAGAGCGCAGATGATGCTAGGGCGTCCAGCGGTCAGATGCAGATGCGCAGGCAGTCCAGCGGTCAGAGTGCAGATGATGCAGGGCATCCAGCGGTCAGATGCAGATGATGCATGCGATCCAGCGGTCAGATGCGAGATGCTATGCGTCCAGCGGTCAGAGTGCAGATGATGCATGGCAGTCCAGCGGTCAGATGCAGATGATGCAGGCAGTCCAGCGGTCAGAGTGCAGATGATGCGGGCATGATCCAGCGGTCAGAGCGCAGATGATGCAGGGCGTCCAGCGGTCAGAGTGCAGATGCATGCAGTCCAGTGGGCCAGATGCAGATGATGCAGGCATCCAGCGGTCAGATGCAGATGATGCAGGCAGTCCAGCGGTCAGATGCGCAGATGCGCAGGCAGTCCAGCGGTCAGAGCGCAGATGATGCAGGCAGTCCAGCGGTCAGATGCGCAGATGATGCCATGGGCAGTCCAGCGGTCAGAGTGCAGATGATGGCAGGCAGTCCAGCGGCCCAGATGATGCAGGCAGATGATGCAGATATGCGCGCAGATCCAGCGGTCAGAGTGCAGATGATGCTAAGGCAGATCCAGCGGTCAGAGCGCAGATAGACGCAGGCAGTCCAGCGGTCAGAGCGCAGATGATGCAGGCAGACCAGCGGTCAGAGCGCAGGGGAGCGCAGGCAGTCCAGCGGTTGTGATAGATGCAGGCATCCAGTGTCAGAGCGCAGTGATACAAACCAGCGGTCAGATGCAGATGATGCTGGGCGGCAACCATGGTCAGGAGTGCAGGGGAGGCAGGCAGTCCAGCGGTCAGAGTGCAGAGATGGCAGGCATCCAGCGGTCAGAGCGCAGATGATGCCATAAGATCCGAAGTAACAGAGCGCAGGACAGCAGGCAGATCCATGGTCAGATGCAGATATGGGCAGGCAGTCCAGTGGTCAGGAGGCTGCAGAGGAGCAAGCAGGCAGATCCAGCGGTCAGAGTGCAGATGATGCAGGCAGTCCAGCGGTCAGAGTGCAGATGCGGCAGGGCATCCAGCGGTCAGAGTGCAGATGACGCATGGGCAGTCCAGCGGTCAGAGTGCAGATGATGCAGGGCAGTCCAGCGGTCAGAGTGCAGATGATGCAGGCAGTCCAGCGGTCAGAGTGCAGATGATGGCAGTCCAGCGGTCAGATGCAGATGATGCAGGCATCCAGCGGTCAGATGCAGATGATGCATGCAGTCCAGCGGTCAGAGTGCAGATGACGCAGGCAGTCCAGCGGTCAGAGTGCAGATGATGCATGGCAGTCCAGCGGTCAGAGCGCAGATGATGCAGGCAGTCCAGCGGTCAGAGTGCAGATGATGCTAGGCAGTCCAGCGGTCAGAGCGCAGATGACGCAGGCAGTCCAGCGGTCAGAGTGCAGATGATGCAGGGCAGTCCAGCGGTCAGAGTGCAGATGATGCAGGCAGTCCAGCGGTCAGAGTGCAGATGCACGGGCAGTCCAGCGGTCAGGAGTGCAGATGATGCAGGCAGTCCAGCGGTCAGAGTGCAGATGATGCAGGCAGTCCAGCGGTCAGAGTGCAGATGATGGGCAGCGCAGTCCAGCGGTCAGAGTGCAGATGATGCAGGCAGTCCAGCGGTCAGAGTGCAGATGATGCAGGCAGTCCAGCGGTCAGAGCGCAGATGATGCAGTCCAGCGGTCGAGTGCAGATGATGCAGCAGTCCAGCGGTCAGAGTGCAGATGATGCCATGGGCGATCCAGCGGTCAGATGCAGATGATGCCATGCAGTCCAGCGGTCAGATGCAGATGATGCTAGGCAGTCCAGCGGCCAGATGCAGATGACGCAGGCGCGTCCAGCGGTCAGATGCAGATGATGCAGGGCATCCAGCGGTCAGAGTGCAGATGACGCTAGGGCAGATCCAGCGGTCAGAGCGCAGATGATGCATGCAGTCCAGCGGCCAGATGCAGATGATGCTAGGGCAGTCCAGCGGTCAGATGCAGATGATGGCAGGGCAGTCCAGCGGTCAGAGTGCAGATGATGCCATGCGTCCAGCGGTCAGATGCAGATGATGCAGGCAGTCCAGCGGCTAGATGCAGATGATGCAGGCAGTCCCAGCGGTCAGATGCAGATGCAGGGCAGTCCAGCGGTCAGATGCAGAGCATGCAGTCCAGCGGTCAGATGCGAGGCAGCATCCAGCGGTCAGAGTGCAGATGATGCCAGGCAGTCCAGCGGTCAGAGCGCAGATGCGCGGCAGGCGATCCAGCGGTCAGATGCAGATGATGCATGCGTCCAGCGGTCAGATGCGCAGATGATGCGATCCAGCGGTCAGATAGATGCAGGGCAGCGTCCAGCGGTCAGAGTGCAGATGATGCAGGCAGTCCAGCGGTCAGATGCAGATGCGTCCAGCGCAGATGCATGGCGATCCAGCGGTCAGACGCAGATGATGCAGGCAGTCCAGCGGTCAGATGCAGATGCTGGCAGGCGATCCAGCGGTCAGAGTGCAGATGATGCAGGCGAAATCCAGCGGTCAGATGCAGATGATGCTGCGCGTCCAGCGGTCAGATGCAGATGCGCATGCAGTCCAGCGGTCAGATGCGAGATGCGCATGGCAGATCCAGCGGTCAGAGTGCAGATGCGCATGGGCGTCCAGCGGTCAGATGCGCAGATGATGCCAGGCAGTCCAGCGGTCAGATGCATGATGCTATGGCAGTCCAGCGGTCAGACGCAGATGATGCAGGCATCCAGCGGTCAGATGCAGATGATGCAGGCAGTCCAGCGGTCAGATGCAGATGATGCATGGCAGTCCAGCGGTCAGATGCAGATGATGCAGGCATCCAGCGGTCAGATGCGAGATGGCGCAGGCATCCAGCGGTCAGAGCGCAGATGATGCAGGCAAATCCAGCGGTCAGATCGCAGATGATGCAGGCAGTCCAGCGGTCAGAGTGCAGATGATGCAGGCAGATCCAGCGGTCAGATGCAGATGATGCAGGCAGTCCAGCGGTCAGAGCGCAGATGATGCAGGCAGTCCAGCGGTCAGATGCAGATGATGCGAGGCATCCAGCGGTCAGAGTGCAGATGATGCAGGGCAGTCCAGCGGTCAGATGCGCAGATGCGCGCATGCAGTCCAGCGGTCAGATGCAGATGATGCAGCGCAGTCCAGCGGTCAGATGCAGATGATGCCAGCGCGTCCAGCGGTCAGATGCAGATGATGGCGGCATCCAGCGGTCAGAGCGCAGATGATGCCAGCGCATCCAGCGGTCAGATGCAGATGATGCCATGCATCCAGCGGTCAGATGCAGTGCATGCTGTCCAGCGGTCAGATGCAGATGCTGCGGCAAACCAGCGGTCAGATGCAGATGCGCAGGCAGTCCAGCGGTCAGATGATGCGATGCGCAGCGCAGTCCAGCGGTCAGAGTGCAGATGATGCGCAGTCCAGCGGTCAGATGCGCAGATGATGGCAGGCAGTCCAGCGGTCAGAGTGCAGATGCGGCAGGCAGTCCAGCGGTCAGATGCAGATGCGCAGGCGATCCAGCGGTCAGAGTGCAGATGCAGCGCAGTCCAGCGGTCAGATGATGCAGACGCATCCAGCGGTCAGATGCAGATGCTGGCGCAGTCCAGCGATCAGATGCAGATGCTGCGCAGTCCAGCGGTCAGAGCGCAGATGATGCCATGCAGTCCAGCGGTCAGATGCAGATGATGCGCATGGGCATCCAGCGGTCAGATGCAGATGATGCCATGGGCAGTCCCAGCGGTCAGAGTGCAGATGCAGTGCAGGCAGTCCAGCGGTCAGGAGTGCAGATGCGCAGGCAGTCCAGCGGTCAGAGTGCAGATGGCAGGCAGTCCAGCGGTCAGAGTGCAGATGCGGCAGGCAGTCCAGCGGTCAGAGTGCAGATGCGGCAGGGCAGTCCAGCGGTCAGAGCGCAGATGCGCAGGCAGTCCAGCGGTCAGATGCAGATGACGGCAGGCAGTCCAGCGGTCAGAGTGCAGATGCCATGGGCGATCCAGCGGCCAGAGCGCAGATGATGCAGGCAGTCCAGCGGTCAGAGTGCAGATGGTGCAGGGCAGTCCAGCGGTCAGATGCAGATGATGCAGGCAGTCCAGCGGTCAGATGCAGATGATGCAGGCAGTCCAGCGGTCAGAGCGCAGATGATGGCAGCGTCCAGCGGTCAGATGCAGATGATGCAGGGCAGTCCAGCGGTCAGATGCAGATGGGCAGGCAGTCCAGCGGTCAGAGTGCAGATGATGCAGCGCAGTCCAGCGGTCAGAGCGCAGATGCAGCAGCAGCGGGCAGATGCAGCATGCGTCCAGCGGCCAGATGCAGATGGCGCAGGCAGTCCAGCGGTCAGAGTGCAGATGACGCAGGCAGTCCAGCGGTCAGAGTGCAGATGATGCCAGGCAGTCCAGCGGTCAGAGTGCAGATGATGCAGGCAGTCCAGCGGTCAGAGTGCAGATGATGCAGGCAGTCCAGCGGTCAGAGTGCAGATGATGCAGGCAGTCCCAGCGGTCAGAGTGCAGAGGATGCAGGCAGCCCAGCGGTCAGAGTGCAGATGATGCAGGCAGTCCCAGCGGTCAGAGTGCAGAGGATGCAGGCAGTCCCAGCGGTCAGAGTGCAGATGATGCAGGCAGTCCAGCGGCCAGAGTGCAGAGGAGGCAGGCAGTCCAGCGGTCAGAGTGCAGATGCAGTGCAGGCAGTCCAGCGGTCAGAGTGCAGATGCGGCAGGCAGTCCCAGCGGCTAGAGTGCAGATGATGGCAGGCAGTCCCAGCGGTCAGAGTGCAGATGAGTGCAGGCAGTCCAGCGGTCAGAGTGCAGATGATGCAGGCAGTCCAGCGGTCAGAGTGCAGATGATGCAGGCAGTCCAGCGGTCAGAGCGCAGATGATGCAGGCAGTCCAGCGGTCAGAGTGCAGATGATGCAGGCAGTCCAGCGGTCAGAGTGCAGATGATGCAGGCAGTCCAGCGGTCAGAGTGCAGAGGGTGGCAGGCAGTCCAGCGGTCAGAGTCAGCGGTCAGAGTGCAGATGAGCGCTGGCGCGTCCAGCGGTCAGAGTGCAGGGACGGCTACAGTCCAGCGGTCAGATGCAGACGCAGGCATCCAGCGGTCAGGAGCGCAGGGATGGCGGCAGTCCAGCGGTCAGAGCGCAGAGGACGCAGGCAGCCCAGCGGTCAGAGTGCAGGGACGCGGCCCAGCGGTCAGGAGTGCAGACATGCAGGCAGCCCAGCGGCCAGAGTGCAGATGCGGCAGGCATCCAGTGGTCAGCGGTAGGGACTGGCTCCAGTGCAGTGGGCAGGGACGGCAGGCAGTCCAGCGGTCAGATGCAGATGGCGCAGCCCAGCGGTCAGAGCGCAGTGCAGAGCCCAGCGGTTAGAGTGCAGGGATAGCGTGTCCAGCGGCAGGGCAGATGGAGGATCCAGCGGTCAGATGCAGATGCGGCAGGCAGCCCAATGGTGCAGAGTGCAGAGGACAGCAGTCCAGTGGTCAGAGTGCAGATGAGGTGGCAGGCAGTCCAGTGGACAGAGTGCAGAGGTGGGCAGCCCAGCGGTCATAGAGTGCAGAGGTGGCAGGCAGCCCAGCGGTTAGAGTGCAGGGACAGGCCCAGCGGTCAGAGTGCAGGGACGGCAGGCAGACCAGTGGTCAGAGTGCAGAGGAGGCAGGCAGCCCAATGGTTAGAGTGCAGAGGAGGCAGGAGTGTGGTTAGAGTGCAGAGGAGGCAGGCAGCCCAGTGGCCAGAGTGCAGAGGAGGCAGGCAGCCCAGTGGTTAGAGGGAGGGACGGCAGGCAGCCCAGTGGTTAGAGTAGGCAGTCCAGAGGAGGCAGGCAGCCCAGTGGTCCAGTGGTAGGAGGAGCGGCAGGCAGCCCAGTGGTTTGTTAGGGAGGAGGCAGGCAGTCCAGTGGTCGATGCAGGAGAGGCAGGCAGCTCCAGTGGTCAGAGGAGAGAGAGGCAGGCAGTCCAGCGGCCAGGAGTGCAGATATGCAGGCAGCGCGAGTGGCAAACCAGCGGCGTCAGAGCGCAGATGATGCGATGGCGGAAAGGTTATGGCAGTCCAGCGGCCAGAGCGGCAGAGGAGCGCAGGGCAGTCCAGCGGCCAGAGTGCAGATATGCAGGCAGCCCAGCGGCCAGATGCAGATGAGCGCAGGGCAGTCCAGCGGTCAGGATGAGGCGCAGGGCAGTCCAGCGGCCAGAGTGCAGAGTGCGAGGCAGGTCCAGCGGTCAGGAGTGCAGAGGAGGTAGGCAGTCCAGCGGCCAGAGTGCAGGAGGCAGGCAGTCCCAGCGGTCAGAGTGCAGAGGATGGCAGGCAGTCCAGCGGTCAGAGTGCAGATGATGGCAGGCAGTCCCAGCGGTCAGAGTGCAGATGATGCAGGCAGTCCAGCGGTCAGAGTGCAGATGAGGCATGGGCAGTCCCAGCGGTTAGAGTGCAGAGGTGGCAGGGCAGTCCCAGCGGTTAGAGTGCAGATGAGCGCGTAGTCCAGCGGCCAGATGCAGATGATGCTGGCGCATCCAGCGGTCAGATGCAGATGATGCATGGCAGTCCAGCGGTCAGATGCGCAGATGAGCGCAGGCAGTCCAGCGGTCAGAGTGCAGATGGTGGCAGGCGAGTCCAGCGGTTAGATGCGCAGATGACGCAGGGCAGTCCAGCGGTCAGATGCAGATGCTGGGCATAGGCATCCAGCGGTCAGGAGCGCAGATGCGCTACATGTCCAGCGGTCAGATGCGATGCTAGCAGGGCATCCAGCGGTCAGAGCGCAGATGCGCTGGCGATCCAGCGGCCAGATGCAGATGATGCTACGCGTATCCAGCGGTCAGATGCGCAGATGACGCTAAGGCATCCAGCGGTCAGATCGCAGATGATAGCTATGTCCAGCGGTCAGAGCGCAGATGATGCCATGCATCCAGCGGTCAGAGCGCAGATGAGTGCAGTCCAGCGGTCAGATGCAGATGATGCCATGCAGTCCAGCGATCAGATCGCAGATGATGCCAGCGCCAGCGGCCAGATGAGCGCTAGGCAGTCCAGCGTCAGATGCAGATGATGCCATGATCCAGCGGTCAGATGACGCTACGATCCAGCGGTCAGAGCGATGCCAGCGCGTCACATGCATATGCGATGATGCGCATGTCCAGCGGTCAGATGCAGATGCCATGCGTCCAGCGGTCAGATGCAGATGAGCGCTGGCAAGCGAGTCCAGCGGTCGAGCGCAGATGCTGCCGCGTCCAGCTGCCGATGACATGTTATCCATGGTCAGATGCAGATGACGCCAGGCAGCCCAGTGGTTAGAGGAGTGCAGGCAGCCCAGCGCTGTGAGCATTGGGCC
>NW_024609340.1:0-102500 GCF_018296145.1 Oncorhynchus tshawytscha
ACTCTGTGTACGGTACAAGACAGGAGATTAGGCCTCTATTCTCTCATCCCCACAACATGACTTGTATCCCAATCCCTTACCCAAAGCATGTAAATCTCCCCAAACGGGAATGAAACTATAAAATGAGCTGCTTTGTGGGGGAATAAAACTAATGATGTGTGTCTACCATCTCTGGAGTGTTACTGAGTAAAACACACGCTACTCTATACTCTACTTCCTGCTACACTGCTGAGGGGGGACAAGACATGTTTAGAGGGGGTTACTTCCTGCTACACTGCTGAGGGGGGACAAGACATGTTTAGAGGGGTTTACTTCCTGCTACACTGCTGAAGGGGGACAAGACATGTTTAGAGGGGGTTACTTCCTGCTACACTGCTGAAGGGGGACAAGACATGTTTAGAGGGGTTTACTTCCTGCTACACTGCTGAAGGGGGACAAGACATGTTTAGAGGGGGTTACTTCCTGCTACACTGCTGAAGGGGGGACAAGACATGTTTAGAGGGGGTTACTTCCTGCTACACTGCTGAGGGGGACAAGACATGTTTAGAGGGGTTTACTTCCTGCTACACTGCTGAGGGGGACAAGACATGTTTAGAGGGGTTACTTCCTGCTACACTGCTGAGGGGGACAAGACATGTTTAGAGGGGGTTACTTCCTGCTAAACTGCTGAAGGGGGACAAGACATGTTTAGAGGGGGTTACTTCCTGCTTCACTGCTGAGGGGGACAAGACATGTTTAGAGGGGTACAAGACATGTTTAGAGGGGGTTTTCCACATCCAACTTTACACTGTTACTTCCAGACACAGACATGGTAATGCAGTTTGCCATACCTGGGTTCAGGCAGTATTTGATATATTTCAAACAATATAGATTTGCTTGATTGAGCTTTGCGTGGTGCAAGGAATCCACTACTATTTGAAGCCAGGTTAGGTGGTTGCTATCCACATGATGAGAGTCTGTATAACACAGACAGACAGACATACAGAGACAGGCAGACAGACAGAGACAGACAATACACAGACAGACAGACAATAGACAGACAGACAATACACAGACAGACAGACAATAGACAGACAGACAGAGACATACACAGACAGACAGACAGACAATACACAGACAGAGACATACACAGACAGACAGTACACAGACAGACAGACAATAGACAGACAGACAGACATACAGAGACAGGCAGACAGACATACACAGACAGAGACATACACAGACAGAGACATACACAGACAGACAGTACACAGACAGACAGTACACAGACAGACAGTACACAGACAGTACACAGACAGACAGTACACAGACAGGCAGTACACAGACGGGCAGTACACAGACGGGCAGTACACAGACGGGCAGTACACAGACGGGCAGTACACAGACGGGCAGTACACAGACAGGCAGTACACAGACAGGCACAGACAGGCAGTACACAGACAGGCAGTACACAGACAGGCAGTACACAGACAGGCAGTACACAGACAGGCAGTACACAGACAGGCAGTACACAGACAGGCAGTACAGACAGGCAGTACAGACAGGCAGTACAGACAGGCAGAGATAGGGACACTTGAGTTGAGGGTGCTTACATGCAGAAACTATGGGATTTGAAGCACCACTCTGCGGTTTCACAACAACTATTGAAATCGTCCTTCCTTCCTCTCATGTGGTGCTACAAAGCAGGGTTCAGAGGTTGTGTTCAAAATGGCACACTATTCACTATGGGGCAGTACTTTTGACCAGGGCCCACAGGACCCATATAGTGAAGAGGTTGTTATTTCAGACACAACCAGGTACACAGGGACGGAACATAAATAATAATCACAGGCAACCAACCAGGCAGCAGCTTCACCTCCAAGGAGGAAATAGAGGGAATGTCTCCTCTATCATGTCAGAAGTGTTCCACTGGCCAGTCAGAGCCCTGAGAACCCTGTCAGACAGACAGACAGACATACATCTGTCTGTGCCCTGAGAACCATGTCTGTCTGTCTGTGCCCTGAGAACCCTGTCTGTCTGTCTGAGCCCTGAGAACCCTGTCTGTCTGTCTGTCAGAGCTCTGAGAACCATGCCTGTCTGTCCGTCTGAGCCCTGAGAACCCTGTCTGTCTGTCTGTGCCCTGAGAACCATGTCTGTCTGTCTGCCAGAGCCCTGAGAACCCTGTCTGTCTGTCCTCACTCCTCCAAGCAGGAGAATAGGACCCAGTGAGAGGGTCATCCCATCATCAGAGCCCTGAGAACCCTGTCTGTCTGTCTGTCTGTCTGTCTGTCTGTCTGTCTGTCTGTCCCTCACTCCTACAAGCAGGAGAGTAGGACCCAGTGAGAGGGTCATCCCATCATCAGAGCCCTGAGAACCCTGTCTGTCTGTCAGAGCCCTGAGAACCCTGTCTGTCTGTCTGTCTGTCCTCACTCCTCCAAGCAGGAGAGTAGGACCCAGTGAGAGGGTCATCCCATCATCAGAGCCCTGAGAACCCTGTCTGTCTGTCAGAGCCCTGAGAACCCTGTCTGTCTGTCTGTCTGTCTGTCTGTCTGTCTTCACTCCTCCAAGCAGGAGGATAGGACCAGTGAGAGGGTCATCCCATCATCAGAGCCCTGAGAACCCTGTCTGTCTGTCTGTCTGTCTGTCCTCACTCCTACAAGCAGGAGAATAGGACCAGTGAGAGGGTCATCCCATCATCAGAGCCCTGAGAACCCTGTCTGTCTGTCTGTCTGTCAGAGCCCTGAGAACCATGTCTGTCTGTTCTCACTCCTCCAAGCAGGAGAGTAGGACCCAGTGAGAGGGTCATCCCATCATCAGAGCCCTGAGAACCCTGTCTGTCTGTCAGAGCCCTGAGAACCCTGTCTGTCTGTCTGTCTGTCTGTCTGTCCTCACTCCTCCAAGCAGGAGAATAGGACCCAGTGAGAGGGTCAACCCATCATCAGAGCCCTGAGAACCCTGTCTGTCTGTCTGTTCTCACTCCTACAAGCAGGAGAATAGGACCAGTGAGAGGGTCATCTCATCATCAGAGCCCTGAGAACCCTGTCTGTCTGTCTGTCCTCACTCCTCCAAGCAGGAGAGTAGGGACCAGTGAGAGGGTCATCCCCGGTCTAATTTGTGGAGCGTAAGGACACCTTGTCCTCTATCCAGCTCAGGAAAACCAATCAAACGCCACACACTCAATTAGACCTGGGTCATGTATTACACTACGCAACATGCAATGCCAAATGAGCAACTTCACAACCTGGGAGAAAGATGATCGACCATTCAAAAGTGTCCCTCTGACAAATTTGAATACATCCGAGGACATCCTGTAGGCTAGTCACATGATCTACTGGATCTCTATAATGGACATCCTGTAGGCTAGTCACATGATGAACCTATACAACCTACTGGATCTCTATAATGGACTGAAACTAGCCTGAACCATTCTACCTAGTTATAGTTACTGTATGGAGGTAGTTATAGTTACTGTATGGTGGTAGTTATAGTTACTGTATGGTGGTAGTTATAGTTACTGTATGGTGGTAGTTATAGTTACTGTATGGAGGTAGTTACTGTATGGAGGTAGTTATAGTTACTGTATGGAGGTAGTTACAGTATGGAGGTAGTTATAGTTACTGTATGGCGGTAGTTATAGTTACTGTATGGTGGTAGTTACTGTATGGCGGTAGTTACTGTATGGAGGTAGTTATAGTTACTGTATGGAGGTAGTTATAGTTACTGTATGGAGGTAGTTATAGTTACTGTATGGAGGTAGTTATAGTTACTGTATGGAGGTAGTTACAGTATGGAGGTAGTTATAGTTACTGTATGGTGGTAGTTATAGTTACTGTATGGAGGTAGTTATAGTTACTGTATGGAGGTAGTTATAGTTACTGTATGGAGGTAGTTATAGTTACTGTATGGTGGTAGTTATAGTTACTGTATGGTAGGTAGTTATAGTTACTGTATGGAGGTAGTTATAGTTACTGTATGGTGGTAGTTACTGTATGGTGGTAGTTATAGTTACTGTATGGTGGTAGTTACTGTATGGATGTAGTTATGGTTACTGTATGCAGGTAGTTATAGTTACTGTATGGTGGTAGTTATAGTTACTGTATGGTGTTAGTTATAGTTACTGTATGGTGGTAGTTATAGTTACTGTATGGTGGTAGTTATAGTTACTGTATGGTGGTAGTTATAGTTACTGTATGGTGGTAGTTATAGTTACTGTATGGTGTTAGTTATAGTTACTGTATGGTGGTAGTTATAGTTACTGTATGGAGGTAGTTATAGTTACTGTATGGTGGTAGTTATAGTTACTGTATGGTGGTAGTTATAGTTACTGTATGGTGGTAGTTATAGTTACTGTATGGTGGTAGTTACTGTATGGAGGTAGTTGTGGTGGTAGTTATAGTTACTGTATGGAGGTAGTTACTGTATGGTGGTAGTTATAGTTATGGTGGTAGTTATAGTTACTGTATGGCGGTAGTTATAGTTACTGTATGGTGGTAGTTATAGTTACTGTATGGTGGTAGTTATAGTTACTGTATGGAGGTAGTTATAGTTACTGTATGGAGGTAGTTATAGTTACTGTATGGCGGTAGTTATAGTTACTGTATGGTGGTAGTTACTGTATGGCGGTAGTTATAGTTACTGTATGGAGGTAGTTATAGTTACTGTATGGAGGTAGTTATAGTTACTGTATGGTGGTAGTTATAGTTACTGTATGGTGGTAGTTATAGTTGTTCTATGGCACTTTTGTCATAGGGGTAGAGTAATGGCGACATAATGATTTACGGGGCCTTCAGAAGGTATCCACATTACTTGACCTTGTCCACATTTTGTTGTATTACAGCCTCAATTTAAAATGAATTCAATGGAGATGTTGTGTCACGGTCCTACACACAATACCCCATTCATGTTAAAAATGGAATTATGTTTTTAGACATAATAACGAGTCGATAAGTATTCAACCCCTTTGTTATGACGAGCTGAAATAAGTTCAGGAGTAAAAAATGCGCTGAACATGTCACATAATCAGTTGCATGGACTCTGGGTGCAATAACAGGGTTTAACATTTTTAATGACTACCCCAACACGTACATTTATCTGTAATGTCCCTCAGTCAAGCAGTGAATTTCAAACACAGATTCAACAACAAAGACCAGGGAGTTTTTCCAATGGCTCGCAAAGAAAGGAACCTATTGGTAGATGGGTAAAACAAACAAAAAGCAGACATTGAATATCCCTTTGAGCATGGTGAAGTTATTAATGACACTTTGGATGGTGTATCAATATACCGCGTCACTACAAAGATACAGGCGTCCTTCCTAACTCAGTTGCCGGAGAGGAAGGAAACCGCTCAGGGATTTTACCATGAGGCTAAATGTGACTTGTGACAGTAACAGAGTTTACTGCCTCCGACAGGAGAAAACTGAGGATGGATCAACAACATTGCAGTTACTCCACAATAATAACCTAAATGACAGAATGAAAAGAAAGAAGCCTGTAGTACATAATAAAATATTCCAAACATACATCCTGTTTGCAATAAGGCACTAAAGTAAAACTGCAAAACCTTTGGCAAAGAAATTAACTTTATCATCTGAATACAAAAGAGTTATGTTTTGGGCAAATCCACACTAAATATTTTCAAGCATGGTGGTATTGGCTGCATCATGTTATGGGTATGCTTGTCATCGGCAAGGACTAGAGAGATCTTTGGCATAAAAATAAACAAAACAGAGGTAAGCCCAGGCTAAACCTGGTTCAGTCTGCTTTCCAAAGGACACGGGGAGATTAATTCACCTTACAGCAGGACAATAACCTAAAACACAAGGTCAAATCGACACTGGAGTTGCTTTCCAAGATGACATGGAATGTTCCTGAGGGGCCAAGTTTAAGTTTCGACTGAAATCGGCTTGAAAATCTATGTCAAGACTTGAAAATGGCTGTCTAGCAATGATCAGCAACCAAACTTGACAGAGTTTGAAGAATTTAAAAAATAATAATGTGCAAATATTGTACAATCCAGGTCTGCAAAGCTCTTAGAGATTTACCCAGAAAGACTCACAGTTAGAATCACTGTTGGCAGCGATTATAACTCAGGAGTACGGATAATTACGAAAATGAGATATTTCTGTATTTCATTTTCCAAACATTTGCACAAAAATGTGTCATTATGGGGTATTGTGTGTGTGTAGATGGGAGAGAGAGAAAAAATCTATGAAATCCATTTTAAATTCAGGCTGTAACACAACAAAAAGGTGGAATAAGTCGAGGGGTATGAATACATTGTGAAGGTCCTGTAGTATATTACACAGCATGTACTTCCTACTGTCAATGTTTACATTCAAACGGAAACGGATACAGACGGGACTGATCAACACTAAAGTCAGACTATTCACATGAACAGGTTGAGCAGAGTAGTGTGTAGTAGTGTATAGGGGTGTGTAGGGGGTATAGGGGGGTGTAGGGGGTGTAGGGGTGTATAGGGGGGTGTAGGGGGGTATAGGGGGTAGGGGGTATAGGGGGTGTAGGGGTGTGTAGGGGGTATAGAGGGTGTAGGGGGTATAGGGGGTGTAGGGGTGTGTAGGGGGTATAGGGGGTATAGGGGGTATAGGGGGTGTAGGGGGTATAGGGGGTATAGAGGGGTATAGGGGGTATAGGGGGTGTAGGGGGTGTAGGGGTGTATAGGGTGTGTAGGGGGTATAGAGGGGTATAGAGGGGTATAGGGGGTGTAGGGGTAGGGGGTGTAGGGGGTATAGGGGGTAGGGGGTGTAGGGGGTATAGGGGTGTGTAGGGGGTATAGAGGGGTGTAGGGGGTGTGTGGGGAGGGTGTAGGGGGTATAGGGGGTATAGGGGGTGTAGGGGTGTATAGGGGTGTGTAGGGGGTATAGAGGGGTGTAGGGGTGTGTGGGGAGGGTGTAGGGGGTATAGGGGGGGTGTAGAGGGGGTAGGGGTGTGTGGGGAGGGGTATAGGGGGTATAGGGGGTATAGGGGGTGTAGGGGTGTATAGGGGGTGTAGGGGGTATAGGGGGTGTAGGGGTGTGTGGGGAGGGTGTAGGGGGTATAGGGGGTGTAGAGGGGTGTAGGGGGTGTGGGGAGGGTATAGGGGGTATAGGGGGGTATAGGGGGTGTAGGGGGGTGTAGGGGTATGTAGGGGTTGTAGGGGTATAGGGGTGTGTAGGGGTATGTAGGGGGTGTAGGGGTGTATAGGGGTGTGTAGGGGTATGTAGGGGGGTGTAGGGGTATAGGGGGTGTAGGGGTATAGGGGGTGTAGGGGTATAGGGGTGTGTCCGTCCATGTAGGGGGGTGTAGGGGTGTATAGGGGTGTGTAGGGGGTATAGAGGGGTGTAGGGGTGTGTGGGGAGGGTGTTATAGAGAGGGGTGTAGGGGTGTGTGGGGAGGGTATAGGGGGTATAGGGGGTATAGGGGGTGTAGGGGTATGTAGGGGCATAGGGGTGTGTAGGGGTATGTAGGGGGTGTAGGGGTATAGGGGTATGTAGGGGGTGTAGGGGTATGTAGGGGGTGTAGGGGTATAGGGGTGTGTAGGGGGGTGTAGTGGTGTAGGGGGTGTAGGGGGTGAACACTTACTGGTTGAAGAGGACCCTGGAACGCACTATAAACTTGAATATGTACTCCAGAGCTTTCATGGCCTTCAGCAGCTGTTCCGTCAGCTTCTCTGCATTCTCCACATAGTTCTTCAGAACCTTGGTCAGCTTCCTGAAGAACATACACACATACATCTATATTTATATACATACATACATACATACATACATACATACATACATACATACATACATACATACATACATACAGACATACACACAGACACACACATATTAGACAAACATATAGAGCTGTTCTGTCACCTTCTGTGCATTCTCTACATAGCTCTTCAAAACATTGGTCATCTTCTACTGTATTTTAGTCAATGTCCCTCCGACATTGCTCGTCCCTAATATTTATATATTTCTTAATCACATTCTTTAACGTTTAGATGTGTGTATTGTTGGATTTATACACTATACAGCCCGTACTGTTCATATAGCTGTACATGTAACTTCTCTGCATCCATATACATAGTAGTTCAGGACCGTGGTCTGCTTCCTGGTGAAATCCAAATTCAAGCAGTTGATCATCCATTCTGGGAAGTGGTAAGATGTTTAACTTCTCTGCATCATATACATAGTAGTTCAGGACCATGGTCTGCTTCCTGGTGAAATCCAAATTCAAGCAGTTGATCATCCATTCTGGGAAGTGGTAAGATGTTTAACTTCTCTGCATCATATACATAGTAGTTCAGGACCATGGTCTGCTTCCTGGTGAAATCCAAATTCAAGCAGTTGATCATCCATTCTGGGAAGTGGTAACACATTACGAATCCACCTCGCCGAGACGCTCCTACGTTGTGTTCAGTTGTATTCGTTCACATTGAACGCGTACAGCATTTATTAACAGCTGTTGGCATGCCGATGGAGTCCCTTCCCAGCTTGGGAAGTCTTTTTGTATCCAAATCCAGCTTTAAACTTCTTCACAACAGTATCTCGGACCTGCCTGGTGTGTTCCTTGTTCTTCATGATGCTCTCTGCGCTTTTAACGGACCTCTGAGACTATCACAGTGCAGGTGCATTTATACGGAGACTTGATTACACACAGGTGGATTGTATTTATCATCATTAGTCATTTAGGTCAACATTGGATCATTCAGAGATCCTCACTGAACTTCTGGAGAGAGTTTGCTGCACTGAAAGTAAAGGGGCTGAATAATTTTGCACGCCCAATTTTTCAGTTTTTGATTTGTTAAAAAAGTTTGAAATATCCAATAAATGTCGTTCCACTTCATGATTGTGTCCCACTTGTTGTTGATTCTTCACAAAAAATACAGTTTTATATCTTTATGTTTGAAGCCTGAAATGTGGGCAATGGCCTTTGGGTGGTGTCGCAAAGTTCAAGGGGGCCGAATACTTTCGCAAGGCACTGTATATATAAATACATACACTCGCAGCCCCCCACACACACAAACACCTTTTGCCCTCAGAACAGCCACAATTAAAAAATTGTGACTTTAAAAAGTGTTTAAAAGCGTTCTACAGGGATGCTGGCCCACGGCGACTCCAACGCTTCCCACAGTTGGATGGATGGCCTTTGGGTGGTGGACCGTTGTTGATAATCCCAGGAAACTGTTGACCCTGCAGCATTGTTGTGTCCAGTTGGATGGATGGCCTTTGGGTGGTGGACCGTTGTTGATAATCACAGGAACCTGTCCAGTTGGATGGACCCTGATAATCCCAGCGTTGACCCTTGTGTCCAGTTGGATGGATGGCCTTTGGGTGGTGGACCGTTGTTGATAATCACAGGAAACTGTTGAGTGTGGAAAGACCCTGCAGGCGTTGCAATTCCAGATCCGCCTGACCACCTACTACCATACCCCGTTCAAAGGCACCCACTACCATACACCGTCCAAAGGCACCTACTACCATACCCCGTCCAAAGGCACCTACTACCATACCCCGTCCAAAGGCACCTAAATATCATGTCTTGCCCAGTCACCCTCTGAATGGTACATGTACACAATCCATGTCTCAATTGGCTCCAGTCTTAAAAATCCTTCTTTAACCAGTCTCCTCCCCTTCATCTACACGTCTCCTCCCCTTCATCTACACGTCTCCTCCCCTTCATCTACCCGTCTCCTCCCCTTCATCTACACGTCTCCTCCCCTTCATCTACACGTCTCCTCCCCTTCATCTACACGTCTCCTCCCCTTCATCTACACGTCTCCTCCCCTTCATCTACACGTCTCCTCCCCTTCATCTACACGTCTCCTCCCCTTCATCTACACGTCTCCTCCCCTTCATCTACACGTCTCCTCCCCTTCATCTACACGTCTCCTCCCCTTCATCTACACGTCTCCTCCCCTTCATCTACACGTCTCCTCCCCTTCATCTACACGCTCCTCCCCTTCATCTACACGTCTCCTCCCCTTCATCTACACGTCTCCTCCCCTTCATCTACACGTTTCCTACCCTTCATCTACACGTCTCCTCCCCTTCATCTACATGTCTCCTCCCCCTTCATCTACATGTCTCCTCCCCCTTCATCTACACTGATTGAAGTGGATTTAACAAGTGACATTAATAAGGGATCATATCTTTCACCTGGATTCACCTGGTCAGTCTATATCACGGAAAGAGCAGGTGTTCCTAATGTTTTGTCCACTCAGTATATTTCTCCAGCAGTAATGAGCTGTACTCACGTGTACGCCAGAGTAGCACTGAAATGCTTCCTAATGTAGGTCTCAAGGACGGGGTGAAAGTGCTGAAACTTTCTGTCTGCAATGAGTCCAATTATGAATACCTGCCAGAATTAAAACAGAAACACAGTCATTAAAAACACAAACCGTACGGTCACAACTTTCTGTCTGCAATGAGTCCAATTATGAATACCTGCCAGAATTAAAACAGAAACAGTCATTAAAAACACAAACCGTACGGTCACAACTTTCTGTCTGCAATGAGTCCAATTATGAATACCTGCCAGAATTAAAACAGAAACACAGTCATTAAAAACACAAACCGTACGGTCACAACTTTCTGTCTGCAATGAGTCCAATTATGAATACCTGCCAGAATTAAAACAGAAACAGTCATTAAAAACACAAACCGTACGGTCACAACTTTCTGTCTGCAATGAGTCCAATTATGAATACCTGCCAGAAGTAAAACAGAAACAGTCATTAAAAACACAAACCGTACGGTCACAACTTTCTGTCTGCAATGAGTCCAATTATGAATACCTGCCAGAATTATAACAGAAACAGTCATTAAAAACACAAACCGTACGGTCACAACTTTCTGTCTGCAATGAGTCCAATTATGAATACCTGCCAGAATTAAAACAGAAACAGTCATTAAAAACACAAACCGTACGGTCACAACTTTCTGTCTGCAATGAGTCCAATTATGAATACCTGCCAGAATTAAAACAGAAACAGTCATTAAAAACACAAACCGTACGGTCACAACTTTCTGTCTGCAATGAGTCCAATTATGAATACCTGCCAGAATTAAAACAGAAACAGTCATTACAAACACAAACCGTACGGTCACAACTTTCTGTCTGCAATGAGTCCAATTATGAATACCTGCCAGAATTAAAACAGAAACACAGTCATTACAAACACAAACCGTACGGTCACAACTTTCTGTCTGCAATGAGTCCAATTATGAATACCTGCCAGAATTATAACAGAAACAGTCATTAAAAACACAAACCGTACGGTCACAACTTTCTGTCTGCAATGAGTCCAATTATGAATACCTGCCAGAATTAAAACAGAAACAGTCATTACAAACACAAACCGTACGGTCACAACTTTCTGTCTGCAATGAGTCCAATTATGAATACCTGCCAGAATTAAAACAGAAACACAGTCATTAAAAACACTGTTTATAACTTATTACACTAAACCGTACGGTCACAACTTTCTGTCTGCAATGAGTCCAATTATGAATACCTGCCAGAATTATAACAGAAACACACAACTTTCTGTCTGCAATGAGTCCAATTATGAATACCTGCCAGAATTATAACAGAAACACAGTCATTAAAAACACAAACCGTACGGTCACAACTTTCTGTCTGCAATGAGTCCAATTATGAATACCTGCCAGAATTAAACAGAACACAGTCATTAAAAACACAAACTATATACGGTCACAACTTTCTGTCTGCAATGAGTCCAATTATGAATACCTGCCAGAATTATAACAGAAACAGTCATTAAAAACACAAACCGTACGGTCACAACTTTCTGTCTGCAATGAGTCCAATTATGAATACCTGCCAGAATTAAAACAGAAACAGTCATTACAAACACAAACCGTACGGTCACAACTTTCTGTCTGCAATGAGTCCAATTATGAATACCTGCCAGAATTAAAACAGAAACACAGTCATTAAAAACACAAACCGTACGGTCACAACTTTCTGTCTGCAATGAGTCCAATTATGAATACCTGCCAGAATTAAAACAGAAACAGTCATTAAAAACACAAACCGTACGGTCACAACTTTCTGTCTGCAATGAGTCCAATTATGAATACCTGCCAGAATTAAAACAGAAACAGTCATTAAAAACACAAACCGTACGGTCACAACTTTCTGTCTGCAATGAGTCCAATTATGAATACCTGCCAGAATTAAAACAGAAACAGTCATTAAAAACACAAACCGTACGGTCACAACTTTCTGTCTGCAATGAGTCCAATTATGAATACCTGCCAGAATTATAACAGAAACAGTCATTAAAAACACAAACCGTACAGTCACAAGAGTCGGGAGGCAAAACTAGACCTTTTCTTTCTTCATTGAAAATGGACAAAAAAAGGAGAGAGATTGGAAATGAAATGAGATTGGAAATAATGAAAAGCCAATTTTCTCTCTATTCTATTCTTTTCCCCCCAGATAATCTAAGACGCAGTAGTCGTCCTTCCTCTTTGTAGTTTCTCTCTGATAAGAGGAGCCGGCTCGACTGGTAATTACCTAGTCAAAGTAGACTATTACAAAACCACATCACATAACAGTTGCTGATACAGGCTTTGTACAATAAAGGTGCGCCAGAAGTTCAAATTAATGACATAGCTCCAAAAAGACATTGGGATGATGATTTCATATTATATAGTACGAGAAACAGCTCTATTAATGTGGAGATATTTAGTCGACTACTTCTTTCAGCTTTAGAGAGAGATGTTGTAATTAAGACTGTGTCTGGCAGGAAAATACATGGGCTGTTGGATCTCATGCACGGTGTGTGTGTGTGTGTGTGTAATGTAATATCCAACTAACGATCCACCCTGTGATGTCACTTATCTGTGGTCTAGACTACGGTCTGATGGTTCAAATACTTTAATCGTTAAGTGGAACGTTATCGATTAGACTTACAACTGCAAATGAGCATCGTTTAAAACACATTTCACATACGTCATAAAGTATTTAATTAGTGTTACAATGTGTTATAAGCACTGTTTATAACTTAAATACACAACTATATAATGTGTTATAAGCACTGTTTATAACTTATATACACAACTATATAATGTGTTATAAGCACTGTTTATAACTTATATACACAACTATATAATGTGTTATAAGCACTGTTTATAACTTATATACACAACTATATAATGTGTTATAAGCACTGTTTATAACTTATATACACAACTATATAATGTGTTATAAGCGCTGTTTATAACTTATATAAACTATATAGTGTTATAAGCGCTGTTTATAACTTATATACACAACTATACAATGTGTTATAAGCACTGTTTATAAGTTACATTATACACACATTATACATAACTATATAATGTGTTATAAGTATGCAATACAGTGCTGTAGTTAAATGCATTCTGAGAATCGACAGGTAGGCCCCGCCCCCAAACGGTAGGCGTCCCAACGGGTCCCAACAGGAAGGCGTCCCAACAGGTAGGCGTCTCAACAGGTAGGCGCCCAACAGGCAGGCGTCCCAACAGGCCCCAACAGGTAGGGGTCCCAACAGGCCCCAACAGGTAGGGGTCCCAACAGGTAGGCGTCCCAACAGGCCCCAACAGGTAGGCATCCCAACAGGTAGGGATCCCAACAGGCCCCAACAGGTAGGCGTCCCAACAGGTAGGGGTCCCAACAGGTCCCAACAGGTAGCGTCCCAACAGGACCCAACAGGTAGGCGTCCCAACAGGTAGTCGTCCCAACAGGACCCAACAGGTAGGCGTCCCAACAGGTAGTCCCAACAGGTAGGTCCCAACAGGTAGGCTTCCCAACAGGACCCAACAGTTAGAAGTCCCAACAGCCCCCCAAACAGGTATTTGTCCCAACAGGTCCCAACAGGTAGGCGTCCCAACAGGTAGGCGTCCCAACAGGTAGGCGACCCAACAGGTAGGAGTCCCAACAGGCCCCAACAGGTAGGCATCCCAACAGGTAGGGATCCCAACAGGCCCCAACAGGGTAGGCGTCCCAACAGGTAGGGTCCCAACAGGTAGGCGTCCCAACAGGACCCAACAGGTAGGCGTCCCAACAGGTAGTCTTCCCAACAGGACCCAACAGGTAGGCGTCCCAACAGGTAGTCGTCCCAACAGGTAGGCTTCCCAACAGGACCCAACAGGTTAGAAGTCCCAACAGGACCCAAACAGGTATTTGTCCCAACAGGTCCCCAGGCTTCCCAACAGGTCCCAACAGGTAGGCGTCCCAACAGGTAGGCGTCCCAACAGGACCCAACAGGTAGGCGTCCCAACAGGTAGGCGTCCCAACAGGACCCAACAGTTAGGGGTCCCAACAGGTAGGGGCCCCAACAGGTACGCGTCCCAACAGGTCCCAACAGGTAGGCATCCCAACAGGACCCAACAGGTAGGCCCCCCAACAGGTCCCAACAGGTAGGCGTCCCAACAGGTAGGCGTCCCAACAGGTAGGCGTCCCAACAGGTAGGCGTCCCAACAGGTAGGCGTGCCAACAGGTAGGCGTCCAAAAAGGTAGGCGTCCCAACAGGACCCAACAGTTAGGGGTCCCAACAGGTAGGGGCCCCAACAGGTATGCGTCCCAACAGGTCCCAACAGGTAGGCATCCCAACAGGACCCAACAGGTAGGCCCCCCAACAGGTCCCAACAGGTAGGCCTCCCAACAGGTAGGCCTCCCAAAAGGTCGGCCCCCCAACAGGACCCAACAGGTAGGCGTCCCCCCAACAGGACCCAACAGGTAGGACCCAACCCCCAACAGGTCCCAACAGGTAGGCGTCCCAACAGGTAGACCGTCCCAACAGGTAGACCGTCCCAACAGGTAGACCAGGTCCCAACAGGTAGGCGTCCCAACAGGTAGACGTCCCAACAGGTAGGCCTCCCAACAGGTAGACGTCCCAACAGGTAGGCCTCCCAACAGGTAGACCTCCCAACAGGTCCCAACAGGTCGGCCCCGCAACAGGTCCCAAAAGGTAGGCGTCCCAACAGGTAGGCGACCCAACAGGTAGGCCCCCCAAAAGGTCCCAACAGGTAGGGGTCCCAACAGGTAGGCATCCTAACAGGTCCCAACAGGTATGCGTCCCAACAGATAGGGGTCCCAACAGGCAGGCGTCTCAACAGGCAGGCGTCCCAACAGGTTGGCGTCCCAACAGGTAGGCGTCCCAACAGGTAGGCATCCCAACAGGTCCCGAAAGGTAGGCGTCCCAACAGGTAGCGTCCCAACAGGTAGGCCCAACAGGTAGACCTTCCCAACAGGTAGTCGACCCAACAGGTAGGCGACCCAACAGGTCGGCCCCCCAACAGGTAGACCCCCCAACAGGTCCCAACAGGTAGGCCCCCCAACAGGTCCCAACAGGTAGGGGTCCAAACAGGTAGACCGTCCCAACAGGTAGACCGTCCCAACAGGTAGGCGTCCCAACAAGTAGACGTCCCAACAGGTAGGCCTCCCAACAGGTAGGCCTCCCAACAGGTAGGCCTCCCAACAGGTCCCAACAGGTCCCAACAGGTAGAATTTCCCAACAGATAGACCTTCCCAACAGGTAGACCTTCCCAACAGGTAGACCTTCCCAACAGGTAAACAGGTAGACCTTCCCAACAGGTAGACCTTCCCAACAGGTAGACCTTCCCAACAGGTAGGCGTCCCAACAGGTAGGCGTCCCAACAGGTAGGCGTCCCAACAGGTCCGCCTCCCAACAGGTCCCAACAGGTAGACCTTCCCAACAGGTAGACCTTCCCAACAGGTCCCAACAGGTAGACCTTCCCAACAGGTAGACCTTCCCAACAGGTAGACCTTCCCAACAGGTAGACCTTCCCAATAGGTAGACCTTCCCAACAGGTAGACCTTCCCAACAGGTAGACCTTCCCAACAGGTAGACCTTCCCAACAGGTAGACCTTCCCAACAGGTAGACCTTCCCAACAGGTAGACGTCCCCAACAGGTAGGCGTCCCAACAGGTCCCAACAGGTAGGCGTCCCAACAGGTCCCAACAGGTAGGCCTCCCAACAGGTCCCAACGGTCCCAACAGGTAGGCCTCCCAACAGGTCGGCCCCGCAACAGGTCCCAAAAGGTAGGCGTCCCAACAGGTAGGCATCCCAACACCCAACAGGGTCCCAACAGGGGTCCCAACAGGTAGGCATCCTAACAGGTCCCAACAGGTAGGCGTCCCAACAGGTAGGCATCCCAACAGGTAGGTCCCAACCGTCCCAACAGGTAGGCCTCCCAACAGGTAGACCGTCCCAACAGGTAGACCGTCCCAACAGGTAGACCGTCCCAACAGGTAGACCGTCCCAACAGGTAGGCCTCCCCAACAGGTAGGCCTCCCAACAGGTAGGCCTCCCAACAGGTAGACCTCCCAACAGGTAGACCTCCCAACAGGTCCCAACAGGTAGGCCTCCCAACAGGTCCCAACAGGGCCCCCAACAGGTCCCAAAAGGTAGGCGTCCCAACAGGTAGGCGACCCAACAGGTAGGTCCCCCCCCAAAAGGTCCCAACAGGTAGGGGTCCCAACAGGTAGGCGTCCTAACAGGTCCCAACAGGTAGGCGTCCCAACAGGTAGGCGTCCCAACAGGCAGGCGTTCCCAACAGGCAGGCGTCCCAACAGGCAGGCGTCCCAACAGGCAGGCGTCCCAACAGGCAGGCGTCCCAACAGGTAGGCGTCCCAACAGGTAGGCATCCCAACAGGTAGGCCCCCAAAGGTAGGCGACCCAACAGGTAGGCGACCCAACAGGTCCCAACAGGTAGGCCTCCCCAACAGGTAGGCGACCCAACAGGTAGGCCCCCAACAGTCCCAACAGGTAGGCCCCCCAACAGGTCCCAACAGGTAGGCCCCCAACAGGTCCCAACAGGTAGGCCCCCAACAGGTCCCAACAGGTAGGCCCCCAACAGGTCCCAACAGGTAGGCCTCCCAACAGGTCCCAACAGGGTCCCAACAGGTAGGCGTCCCAACAGGTCGTCCCAACAGGTAGGTCCCAACCCCCCCAACAGGTCCCAACAGGTAGAACCCCCAACAGGTCCCAACAGGTAGGCCCCCCAACAGGTAGGGGTCCAAACAGGTAGACCGTCCCAACAGGTAGACCGTCCCAACAGGTAGGCGTCCCAACAAGTAGACCGTCCCAACAGGTAGGCCTCCCAACAGGTAGGCCTCCCAACAGGTCCCAACAGGTCCCAACAGGTAGACCTTCCCAACAGGTAGAACTTCCCAACAGGTAGAACTTCCCAACAGATAGACCTTAACAACAGGTAGGCCTCCCCAACAGGTAGGCGTCCCAACAGGTAGACCTTCCCAACAGGTCCGCCTCCCAACAGGTCCCAACAGGTAGACCTTCCCAACAGGTAGACGTCCCAACAGGTAGACGTCCCAACAGGTAGACGTCCCAACAGGTAGGCCTCCCAACAGGTCGGCCCCCAACAGGTCCCAAAGGTAGGCGTCCCAACAGGTAGGCCACCCAACAGGTAGGCCCCCAAAAGGTCCCAACAGGTAGGGGTCCCAACAGGTAGGCGTCCTAACAGGTCCCAACAGGTAGGCGTCCCAACAGGTAGGCGTCCCAACAGGTAGGCGTCCCAACAGGTAGCCGTCCCAACAGGTAGGCGTCCCAACAGGTAGGCGTCCCAACAGGTAGGCGTCCCAACAGGTAGGCGTCCCAACAGGTAGGCGTCCCAACAGGTAGGCGTCCCAACAGGTAGGCGTCCCAACAGGTCCGCCTCCCAACAGGTCCCAACAGGTAGACCTTCCCAACAGGTAGACCTTCCCAACAGGTAGACCTTCCCAACAGGTAGACCTTCCCAACAGGTAGACCTTCCCAACAGGTAGACCTTCCCAACAGGTAGACCGTCCCAACAGGTAGACCGTCCCAACAGGTAGACCGTCCCAACAGGTAGGCGTCCCAACAGGTAGACGTCCCAACAGGTAGACGTCCCAACAGGTAGACAGGTCCCAACAGGTAGACGTCCCAACAGGTAGACGTCCCAACAGGTAGACGTCCCAACAGGTAGACATCCCAACAGGTAGGACGTCCCAACAGGTAGACCTCCCAACAGGTAGACCTCCCAACAGGTCCCAACAGGTAGGCCTCCCAACAGGTAGGCCAACCCCAACAGGTCCCAACAGGTAGGCGTCCCAACAGGTCCGCCTCCCAACAGGTCCCAACAGGTAGACCTTCCCAACAGGTAGACCTTCCCAACAGGTAGACCTTCCCAACAGGTAGACCTTCCCAACAGGTAGACCTTCCCAACAGGTAGACCTTCCCAACAGGTAGACCTTCCCAACAGGTAGACGTCCCAACACGTAGACGTCCCAACACGTAGACGTCCCAACACGTAGACGTCCCAACACGTAGACGTCCCAACAGGTAGACGTCCCAACAGGTAGACGTCCCAACAGGTAGACGTCCCAACAGGTAGACGTCCCAACAGGTCCCAACAGGTAGGCCTCCCAACAGGTCGGCCCCGCAACAGGTCGGCCCCGCAACAGGTCCCAAAAGGTAGGCGTCCCAACAGGTAGGCCCCCCAAAAGGTCCCAACAGGTAGGGGTCCCAACAGGTAGGCGTCCTAACAGGTCCCAACAGGTCCCAACAGGCGTCCCAACAGGTACAGGCGTCCCAACAGGTAGGCGTCCCAACAGGTAGGAGTCCCAACAGGACCCAACAGGTAGGCGTCCCAACAGGTAGGCGTCCCAACAGGTAGACCGTCCCAACAGGTAGGTCCCAACAGGTAGGCGTCCCAACAGGTAGCCTCCCGTCCCAACAGGTAGGGGTCCCAACAGGTAGGCGTCCTAACAGGTCCCAACAGGTAGGCGTCCCAACAGGTAGGCGTCCCAACAGGTCCCGAAAGGTAGGCGTCCCAACAGGTAGTCCGCCTCCCCAACAGGTAGTCCGCCTCCCCAACAGGTAGTCCGCCTCCCCAACAGGTAGGCCGCCTCCCCAACAGGTAGGCCTCCCCAACAGGTAGGCCTCCCCAACAGGTAGGCCTCCCCAACAGGTAGGCCTCCCCAACAGGTAGGCCTCCCCAACAGGTAGGCCTCCCCAACAGGTAGGCCTCCCCAACAGGTAGGCCTCCCCAACAGGTAGGCCTCCCAACAGGTAGGCCTCCCTGTCCTCTGGTTGTCTCTAACCCAGGACCTGTCTTGTCTCTGGCACATAGCTGACATTCCTTAATGGTGGTAAGGTGTGTATTTAGCATACTGTCAAAACCACACAATGCCTGAGGCAGACCAGAGGCAGAGAGACAATCTGGGACAACTTTTCTGTATTCTGTTTGTCCACACGGGATACTGTGAATCTATGTCAACTTTCTCTTTGACAACACACGCATACATTAGTAATGTGTATGAGTCATAGCTGTACGATACAGCCACACCGCCACAGTCTGGGATAACAGTATAACATCCTAACACACGAAACAGAACTAAATCAAATATTTAATGTGTGTGTGTTTTAAAAACAACCTGTACTTACCAGGGAATCAAACACCAGGGTGTCAAACGTGTCACTGTCTGAGTTCTCCATCATAATGTTAAACAGGGCATCAAGGGTGTCCTGCAGAAACTACAAGGACAAGAAACACAACGTGTTACAACAGAGAGAGGATATAAGTCCACGTCGCAAACAGCACCCTATTCCCTTATGGGGCTCTGCCAAAAGCAGTACACTATATGGGCAATAGGCCCTATTCCCTTATGGGGCTCTGCCAAAAGCAGTACACTATATGGGCAATAGGCCCTATTCCCTTATGGGGCTCTGCCAAAAGCAGTACACTATATGGGCAATAGGCCCTATTCCCTTATGGGGCTCTGCCAAAAGCAGTACACTATATGGGCAATAGGCCCTATTCCCTTATTCCCTTATGGGGCTCTGCCAAAAGCAGTACACTATATGGGCAATAGGCCCTATTCCCTTATGGGGCTCTGCCAAAAGCAGTACACTATATGGGCAATAGGCCCTATTCCCTTATGGGGCTCTGCCAAAAGCAGTACACTATATGGGCAATAGGCCCTATTCCCTTATGGGGCTCTGCCAAAAGCAGTACACTATATGGGCAATAGGCCCTATTCCCTTATGGGGCTCTGCCAAAAGCAGTACACTATATGGGCAATAGGCCCTATTCCCTTATGGGGCTCTGCCAAAAGCAGTACACTATATGGGCAATAGGCCCTATTCCCTTATGGGGCTCTGCCAAAAGCAGTACACTATATGGGCAATAGGCCCTATTCCCTTATGGGGCTCTGCCAAAAGCAGTACACTATATGGGCAATAGGCCCTATTCCCTTATGGGGCTCTGCCAAAAGCAGTACACTATATGGGCAATAGGCCCTATTCCCTTATGGGGCTCTGCCAAAAGCAGTACACTATATGGGCAATAGGCCCTATTCCCTTATGGGGCTCTGCCAAAAGCAGTACACTATATGGGCAATAGGCCCTATTCCCTTATGGGGCTCTGCCAAAAGCAGTACACTATATGGGCAATAGGCCCTATTCCCTTATGGGGCTCTGCCAAAAGCAGTACACTATATGGGCAATAGGCCCTATTCCCTTATGGGGCTCTGCCAAAAGCAGTACACTATATGGGCAATAGGCCCTATTCCCTTATGGGGCTCTGCCAAAAGCAGCTCTGCCAAAAGCAGTACACTATATGGGCAATAGGCCCTATTCCCTTATGGGGCTCTGCCAAAAGCAGTACACTATATGGGCAATAGGCCCTATTCCCTTATGGGGCTCTGCCAAAAGCAGTACCCTATATGGGCAATAGGCCCTATTCCCTTATGGGGCTCTGCCAAAAGCAGTACACTATATGGGCAATAGGCCCTATTCCCTTATGGGGCTCTGCCAAAAGCAGTACACTATATGGGCAATAGGCCCTATTCCCTTATGGGGCTCTGCCAAAAGCAGTACACTATATGGGCAATAGGCCCTATTCCCTTATGGAGCTCTGCCAAAAGCAGTACACTATATGGGCAATAGGCCCTATTCCCTTATGGAGCTCTGCCAAAAGCAGTACACTATATGGGCAATAGGCCCTATTCCCTTATGGGGCTCTGCCAAAAGCAGTACACTATATGGGCAATAGGCCCTATTCCCTTATGGGGCTCTGCCAAAAGCAGTACACTATATGGGCAATAGGTTGCCAATTGAGAAGCATAAGCAAAAAAAGCAAAAAAAATGCATAAACATTCATTCTCATTGTCTGTCTATTCATTCATTCTCATTGTCTGTCTATTCATTCATTCCCATTGTCTGTCTATTCATTCATTCCCATTGTCTGTCTATTCATTCATTCTCATTGTCTGTCTATTCATTCATTCCCATTGTCTGTCTATTCATTCATTCCCATTGTCTGTCTATTCATTCATTCTCATTGTCTGTCTATTCATTCATTCCCATTGTCTGTCTATTCATTCATTCCCATTGTCTGTCTATTCATTCATTCCCGTTGTCTGTCTATTCATTCATTCCCGTTGTCTGTCTATTCATTCATTCCCGTTGTCTGTCTATTCATTCATTCCCGTTGTCTGTCTATTCATTCATTCTCATTGTCTGTCTATTCATTCATTCTCATTGTCTGTCTATTCATTCATTCTCATTGTCTGTCTATTCATTCATTCTCATTGTCTGTCTATTCATTCATTCTCATTGTCTGTCTATTCATTCATTCTCATTGTCTGTCTATTCATTCATTCCCGTTGTCTGTCTATGCTCCTCCCCACCTATACGCAGAGACTTGAGCAGGTAGAACCCATGGTGAGGACTGTTCAACGTTGGTCTGACCAATCAGAATCTATTCTTGATCACGCTCTAACCACTAGGCTACCTGCATGGAGGATGTTGTTACCACTGTGACGATTACAAAAGATCCAAACCATTACGAGACGGCAGCATTTGTGCAAAACTGAAAGTGCAAATTTAACCATGGCAAGGTGACTAGGAACATGGACGTGTATAAACAGACCAGCTATGACCTGCATTAGGCTCCGTAAGGCAATCACAGAGGCTAAACGACAGTACAGGGACAAAGTGGAGTCGCAATTCAACGGCTCAGACGAAAGACGTGTGTGGCAGGGACTCCAGACAATCACTGATTATAAAAAGGCAAAGCCAACCTCGTCGCAGACACCGATGCCTCGCTTCCAGGAAAACCACATCACCATGAAGTGCTTTGAGAGGCTAGTTAAGGACCATATCACCTCCATCCTACCTGACACCCAGGACCCACTTCTATCATCATGAAATGCTTTGAGAGGCTAGTTAAGGACCATATCACCTCCATCCTACCTGACACCCAGGACCCACTTCAATTACCATTAAGTGCTTTGAGAGGCTAGTTAAGGACCACATCACCTCCATCCTACCTGACACCCAGGAACCACTTCAATTACCATTACGTGCTTTGAGAGGCTAGTTAAGGACCATATCACCTCCATCTTACCTGACACCCAGGACCCACTTTAATTGCAAAAGCTCATCATTAAGCTCGGGCCCTGGATCTGAACTCAGTCCTGTGCAACTGGGTGCTGGACTTCCTGACGGGCCGACCCCAAGAGGTGAAGGTAGGCAACAATACCTCTGCCACACTGATCCTGAACAAGGGGAGCCCCACAGGGGTGGGTGCTCAGCCCCTTCCTGTACTCTGTGTTCACCCATGAAAGGCGTAAAATCAATCATCAAGTTTGCGGACGACAACAGTGTTAAGCCTGATTACCAACACCGACAAGACATCCTACTGGGAGGAGGTGAGGGCCCTGGCAGAGTGGTGCCAGGAAAATAACCTCTCCCTCAACGTCAACAAAACCAAGGAGCTGATCGTAGACTACAGGGGACAGCAGAAAGAGCACGTCCCCATCCACATCGACGGGGCAGCAGCGGAGAGGGTCAAAAGCTTCAAGTTCCTTGGCGTGCACGTCACTGACGACCTGAAATGGTCCCTTCACACACACAGCGTTGTGAAGAAGGCGCAACAGAGAGTGGAGAGATGTGGAGTAGTGAGGAATGAAGGTCAGGTCACTGATAAGGGTGGAGAGATGTGGAGTAGTGAGGAATGGAGGTCAGGTCACTGATAAGGGTGGAGAGATGGTGGAGAGATGTGGAGTAGTGAGGAATGAAGGTCAGGTCACTTGATTAGGGTGGAGAGATGGTGGAGAGATGGTGGAGAGATGGTGGAGAGATGGTGGAGAGATGGTGGAGAGATGGTGGAGAGATGGTGGAGAGATGGTGGAGAGATGTGGAGTAGTGAGGAATGAAGGTCAGGTCACTGATAAGGGTGGAGAGATGTGGAGTAGTGAGGAATGAAGGTCAGGTCACTGATAAGGGTGGAGAGATGTGGGGTAGTGAGGAATGGGGGTCGAGGTCAGTGATAAGGGTGGAGAGATGTGGAGTAGTGAGGAATGGGGTCAGGTCAGTGATAAGGGTGGAGAGATGTGGAAGTAGTGAGGAATGGGGGTCGAGGTCAGTGATAAGGGTGGAGAAGATGTGGAGGGTAGTGAGGAATGGGGGTCAGGTCAGTGATAAGGGTGGAGAGATGTGGAGTAGTGAGGAATGGGGGTCGAGGTCAGTGATAAGGGTGGAGAGATGTGGGAGTAGTGAGGAATGGAGAGGGGGTCGAGGTCAGGTCAGGTCAGTGATAAGGGTGGAGAGATGTGGAGTAGTGAGGAATGGGGGTCGAGGTCAGGTCAGGTCACTGATAAGGGTGGAGAGATGTGGAGTAGTAAGGAATGGGGGTCGAGGTCAGGTCAGGTCACTGATAAGGGTGGAGAGATGTGGAGTAGTGAGGAATGGGGGGGGGTCGAGGTCAGGTCAGGTCACTGATAAGGGTGGAGAGATGTGGAGTAGTTAGGAATGGAGGTGAGGTCAGGTCACTGATAAGGGTGGAGAGATGTGGAGTAGTGAGGAATAGGGGTCGAGGTCAGGTCAGGTCACTGATAAGGGTGGAGAGATGTGGAGTGGTGAGGAATGGGGGGTCAAGGTCAGTGCAGGTCACTGATAAGGGTGGAGAGATGTGGCGTAGTGAGGAATGGGGGTCGAGGTCAGTCAGGTCACTGATAAGGGTGGAGAGATGTGGAGTAGTGAGGAATGGGGGTCGAGGTCAGGTCAGGTCACTGATAAGGGTGGAGAGATGTGGATGTAGTGAGGAATGGGGGGTCGAGGAGGAATGGGGGTCAGGTCACTGATAAGGGTGGAGAGATGTGGAGTAGTGAGGAATGGGGGTCGAGGTCAGTGCAGGTCACTGATAAGGGTGGAGAGATGTGGAGTAGTGAGGAATGGGGGTCGAGGTCAGTGCAGGTCACTGATAAGGGTGGAGTAGTGAGGAATGGGGGTCGAGGTCAGGTCACATTAAGGGAGCAGGAACGGTTTATTACCCAGATCAATTAACTTCCTGCCTAGCAACAAAGACGTAATGTTCAGAGAAAAGGAGGACACTTCACCTTAAGTGGGGTCTACATACTGGTGCTGTTGAGAACATGTCTGTCTGTTCAGCATCCCGTTGGGCGGATAAACTTGGTTTGAGCGTTTCATATTTGTCCGGTAGTTCTTCATCTTGTTAATTTAGAACCTAACAATATGGAGGATATTTTCTTTTGGTTGCACAATTCTGGATTCAAATTCTCAATTTGATGTTTGTCCCAATTTTGTGAATTCTTGGTTGGTGAGCGGAACCCAGACCACCACACAACCATAAAGGGGACATGTTTCCTGAGACAGCCGTCATTAGACTGATAGTATAGTTTATTCCAAAAATGTGAATGTGAATTTACCGGGAGGAAGACTGTCAAGGTATAACAGTGAGCCTTGTCAACACTGATGAAGGGCGAGATACTAAAATGGAACCTCTATACAGGGAAGACAAGCCCTTCCTCTAGAACTCAGGGTTTCAAGCTGCTTTCTTGGTCAGGTGACCTCAAATGGGCCGAACTGGTTAAATAATTAAAATGTTAAAAAATTAAAAATTAAAAACTCCTAATGGGTCATATTGTGTTACCTATGAACTTTGACCTCTCACCTTGACGACCTCTCCTCCCTCGACCTTCATCAGCTGTCGGAGGTTCTGCTGTAGGAGGCTGGTGTTGGAGCGCCACTTCAGCAGGCCCAACAGATCCACTATACGAGACATAACAAACAGAAGAGAGGACAGACAGATGTTACTACAACAGATGCACTATACAAGACATAACAGAGAGAAGAGAGGACAGACCCAACAGATCCACTATACAAGACATAACAGAGAGAAGAGAGGACAGACCCAACAGATCCACTATACAAGACATAACAAACAGAAGAGAGGACAGACAGAGTTACCAACAGACCCAACAGATCCACTATATGAGACAACAGACAGAAGAGAGGACAGACCCAACAGATCCACTATTCGAGACAACAGACAGAAGAGAGGACAGACCCAACAGATCCACTATACGAGACATAACAGAGAGAAGAGAGGACAGACCCAACAGATCCACTATACGAGACATAACAGAGAGAAGAGAGGACAGACCCAACAGATCCACTATACGAGACATAACAGAGAGAAGAGAGGACAGACCCAACAGATCCACTATACGAGACATAACAGAGAGAAGAGAGGACAGACCCAACAGATCCACTATACAAGACATAACAGAGAGAAGAGAGGACAGACCCAACAGATCCACTATTCGAGACAACAGACAGAAAGAGAGGACAGACCCAACAGATCCACTATACAAGACATAACAGACAGAGAAGAGAGGACAGACCCAACAGATCCACTATTCGAGACAACAGACAGAAGAGAGGACAGACCCAACAGACCCACTATACGAGACATAACAGAGAGAAGAGAGGACAGACCCAACAGATCCACTATTCGAGACAACAGACAGAAGAGAAGACAGACCCAACAGATCCACTATACGAGACATAACAGAGAGAAGAGAGGACAGACCCAACAGATCCACTATACGAGACATAACAGAGAGAAGAGAGGACAGACCCAACAGATCCACTATACGAGACATAACAGACAGAAGAGAGGACAGACAGATGTTACCCAACAGACCCACTATACAAGACATAACAGAGAGAAGAGAGGACAGACCCAACAGACCCACTATACGAGACATAACAGAGAGAAGAGAGGACAGACCCAACAGACCCACTATACGAGACATAACAGAGAGAAGAGAGGACAGACCCAACAGACCCACTATACAAGACATAACAGAGAGAAGAGAGAACAGACCCAACAGATCCACTATACGAGACATAACAGAGAGAAGAGAGGACAGACCCAACAGATCCACTATACGAGACATAACAGAGAGAAGAGAGGACAGACCCAACAGATCCACTATTCGAGACAACAGACAGAAGAGAGGACAGACCCAACAGATCCACTAACGAGACATAACAGAAGAAGGACAGACCCAACAGATCCACTATTCGAGACAACAGACAGAAGAGAGGACAGACCCAACAGATCCACTATTCGAGACAACAGACAGAAGAGAGGACAGACCCAACAGATCCACTATTCGAGACAACAGACAGAAGAGAGGACAGACCCAACAGATCCACTATTCGAGACAACAGACAGAAGAGAGGACAGACCCAACAGATCCACTATACGAGACAACAGACAGAAGAGAGGACAGACCCAACAGATCCACTATACGAGACAACAGACAGAAGAGAGGACAGACCCAACAGATCCACTATACGAGACATAACAGAGAGAAGAGAGGACAGACCCAACAGATCCACTATACGAGACATAACAGAGAGAAGAGAGGACAGACCCAACAGATCCACTATTCGAGACAACAGACAGAAGAGAGGACAGACCCAACAGATCCACTATACGAGACATAACAGAGAGAAGAGAGGACAGACAGATCCACTATTCGAGACAACAGACAGGACAGACCCAACAGATCCACTATTCGAGACAACAGACAGAAGAGAGGACAGACCCAACAGATCCACTATTCGAGACAACAGACAGAAGAGAGGACAGACCCAACAGATCCACTATACGAGACAACAGACAGAAGAGAGGACAGACCCAACAGATCCACTATACGAGACATAACAGACAGAAGAGAGGACAGACCCAACAGATCCACTATACGAGACATAACAGACAGAAGAGAGGACAGACCCAACAGATCCACTATACGAGACATAACAGACAGAAGAGAGGACAGACCCAACAGATCCACTATACGAGACATAACAGACAGAAGAGAGGACAGACCCAACAGATCCACTATACGAGACAACAGACAGAGAGAGAGGACAGACCCAACAGATCCACTATTACGAGACAACAGACCCAACAGATCCACTATACGAGACAACAGACAGAAGACAGACAGACCCAACAGATCCACTATTCGAGACAACAGACAGAGGACAGACCCAACAGATCCACTATACGAGACATAACAGACCCAACAGATCCACTATACGAGACATAACAGACCCAACAGATCCACTATACGAGACATAACAGACCCAACAGATCCACTATACGAGACATAACAGACCCAACAGATCCACTATACGAGACATAACAGACAGAAGAGAGGACAGACAGATGTTGTTTCACCTTTATTCACATCTAACTGTGATTTACAATGACAGCCTGACTTTTAGAGGAAAGATGTCAGCTCTATTCAACAACATCTGACACAAACCTTGTAGAATGAGAGGAACAGGAAGACAGGTTTTCTACGCTAGACGGTCCTCTACGCTAGACGGTCCTCTACGCTAGACGGCCTCCACGCTAGACGGCCTCCACGCTAGACGGCCTCCACGCTAGACGGCCTCCACGCTAGACGGCCTCCACGCTAGACGGCCTCCACGAGACGGTCCTCCACGCAGACAGCCTCCACGCTAGAGGCCTCCACAGACGGCCTCCACGCTAGACAGCCTCCACGCTAGACGGCCTCCACGCTAGACGGCCTCCACGCTAGACAGCCTCCACGCTAGACGGCCTCCACGCTAGACGAGCCTCCACGCTAGACGGCCTCCACGCTAGACGGCCTCCACGCTAGACGGCCTCCAACAGACGGTCCTCCACGCTAGACGGCCTCCACGCTAGACGGCCTCCACGCTAGACGGCCTCCACGAAGACGGCCTCCACGCTAGACGGCCTCCACGCTAGACGGCCTCCACGCTTACGGCCTCCACGCAGACAGCCTCCACGCCAGACAGCCTCCACGCTAGACGGTCCTCTACGCTAGACGGCCTCCACGCTAGACGGCCTCCATACGAGACGGCCTCCACGCTAGACGGCCTCCACGCAGACGGCCTCCACGCTATACGAGCCTCCACGCTAGACAGCCTCCACAGAAGACGGCCTCCACGCAGACAGCCTCCACGCTAGACGGCCTCCACGCTAGACGGCCTCCACGCTAGACGGCCTCCACGCTAGACGGCCTCCACGCTAGACGGTCCTCCACGCTAGACGGCCTATACACTAGACGGCCTCCACACTAGACGGCCTCCACACTCAGCCTCCACACTAGACGGCCTCCACACTAGACGGCCTCCACACTAGACGGCCTCACTAGACGGCCTCCACACTAGACGGCCTCCACTAGACGGCCTCCACGCTAGACGGTCCTCCACGCTAGACGGCCTCCACGCTAGACGGTCCTCTATGCTAGACAGCCTATACACTAGACGGCCTCCACACTAGACGGTCCTCCACGCTAGACGGCTTCCACACTAGACGGTCCTCTACGCTAGACGGCCTCCACGCTAGACGGTCCTCTACGCTAGACGGCCTCTACGCTAGACGGTCCTCTACGCTAGACAGCCTATACACTAGACGGCCTCCACACTAGACGGTCCTCTACGCTAGACGGCTTCCACACTAGACGGTCCTCTACGCTAGACAGCCTCCACACTAGACGATCCTCTATGCTAGACGGCCTCCACGCTAGACAGTCCTCTACACTAGACGGTCTCCACACTATATCTCAGTATCAAAATGCCAATAAGCGTTCAGAATCCCCATTACAACAAAGTGTAAAATCTCAAGGAAGATGAATTAATGTCTAAGTGGATATGATTAGGTTCATGTACCAGAGAGCAGCAGCACGGCAGACAGACAGGCAGACAGGGAGGCAGACAGAAAGACAGACAGCACAGCAGACAGACAGTACGGCAGACAGACAGGCAGACAGGCAGACAGCAGACAGGCAGGCAGACGGCAGACAGACAGACAGCACGGCAGACAGACAGGCAGACAGACAGGCAGACAGACACGGCAGACAGACACGGCAGACAGCACGGCAGACAGGCAGGCAGCACGGCAGGCAGACAGACAGACAGACAGACAGACAGACAGACAGGCAGACAGACAGACAGGCAGACAGGCAGACAGGCAGACAGGCAGACAGGCAGACAGTCCACCTTGGAGGGATTTTTCAACTGGTAGAGCTTGTTAAAACATTCATCTCTATGTATGAAGCTGTGTTATGTTGAAGACTTGTTGGCATCACTCAGGACAATCAAATCAAATGTATTTATAAAGCCCTTCGTACATCAGCTGATATCTCAAAGTGCTGTACAGAAACCCAGCCTAAAACCCCAAACAGCAAGCAATGCAGGTGTAGAAGCACGGTGGCTAGGAAAAACTCCCTAGAAAGGCCAAAACCTAGGAAGAAACCTAGAGAGGAACCAGGCTATGTGGGGTGGCCAGTCCTCTTCTGGCTGTGCCGGGTGGAGATTATAACAGAACATGGCCAAGATGTTCAAATGTTCATAAATGACCAGCATGGTCAAATAATAGATCTGGGACAGGTAGCACGTCCGGTGAACAGGTCAGGATTCCATAGCCGCAGGCAGAACAGTTGTGGGTCTTGGGACCATAATAAATTCAGATAAAGATGGAGAGGAGCGATGGAGAGGAGCGATGGAGAGGAGCGATGGAGAGGAGCGATGGAGAGGAGAGATGGAGGAGAGATGGAGAGGAGGAGAGATGGAGAGGAGAGATGAGAGGAGAGATGGAGAGATGGAGAGAAGAGAGATGGAGAGAAGAGAGATGGAGAGGAGAGATCGAGAGATGGAGAGATGGAGAGGGAGATGGAGAGGAGGAGAGATGGAGGAGAGATGGAGAGGAGAGATGGAGAGGGAGATGGAGAGAGAGGAGAGATGGAGAGGAGAGATGGGGAGATGGAGATGGAGAGATGGAGAGATGGAGATGGAGAGATGGAGAGGAGAGATGGAGAGGAGAGATGGAGAGATGGGAGAGATGGAGATGGAGAGATGGAGAGATGGAGAGATGGAGATGGAGAGATGGAGAGGAGAGATGGAGAGGAGAGATGGATGGAGAGGAGAGATGGAGAGATGGAGAGATGGAGAGATGGAGAGAGAGATGGAGAGGAGATGGAGAGATGGAGATGGAGGAGAGATGGAGAGATGGAGAGGAGAGATGGAGAGGAGAGATGGAGAGAGGAGGAGAGATGGAGAGGAGATGGAGATGGAGGAGAGATGGAGAGAGGGAGATGGAGAGAGAGATGGAGAGGAGAGATGGAGAGATGGAGAGATGGAGAGATGGAGAGATGGAGAGAGATGGAGAGGAGAGATGGAGAGGAGAGATGGAGAGATGGAGAGATGAGAGATGGAGGAGAGATGGAGAGATGGAGCTAGATGGAGAGATGGAGAGATGGAGAGATGGAGAGGAGAGATGGAGAGGAGAGATGGAGAGAGAGATGGAGAGAAGAGATGGAGAGGAGAGAGAGAGATGGAGAGATGGAGATGGAGAGATGGAGAGATGGAGAGATGGAGAGGAGAGATGGAGAGGAGAGATGGAGAGATGGAGAGGAGACAGAGAGATGGAAGGAGAGATGGAGAGGAGAGATGGAGAGATGGAGAGATGGAGAGATGGAGATGGAGAGATGGAGATGGAGGAGAGATGGAAGGAGAGATGGAGAGGAGAGATGGAGATGGAGAGGAGAGGAGAGATGGAGAGGAGAGATGGAGAGGAGAGATGGAGAGGAGAGATGGATGGAGATGGAGATGGAGAGATGGAGAGGAGAGATGGAGAGGAGAGATGGAGAGATGGAGAGATGGAGGAGATGGAGAGATGGAGAGATGGAGATGGAGAGATGGAGAGGAGAGATGGAGATGGAGAGATGGAGAGGAGAGATGGGAGAGAGAGAGATGGAGAGATGGAGAGATGGAGAGATGGAGATGGATGGAGAGATGGAGAGAGAGATGGAGAGATGGGGAGAGGAGAGATGGAGAGGAGAGATGGAGAGGAGAGGAGAGATGGAGAGGAGAGATGGAGAGGAGATGGAGATGGAGAGATGGAGAGGAGAGATGGAGAGGAGAGATGGAGAGGAGAGATGGAGAGGAGAGATGGAGATGGAGAGATGGAGAGGAGAGATGGGAGGAGATGGAGAGATGGAGAGGAGGAGATGGAGAGGAGAGATGGAGAGGAGAGATGGAGAGGAGAGATGGAGAGAGAGAGATGGAGAGATGGAGAGATGGATGGAGAGATGGAGAGGAGAGATGGAGAGGAGAGATGGAGAGGAGAGATGGAGAGGAGATGGAGATGGAGAGATGGAGAGATGGAGAGAGAGATGGAGAAGAGAGATGGAGAGGAGAGATGGAGAGGAGAGATGGAGAGGAGAGATGGAGAGAAGAGAGATGGAGAGATGGAGAGGAGAGATGGAGAGATGGAGAGGAGAGATGGAGAGGAGAGATGGAGAGATGGAGATGGAGAGATGGAGAGGAGAGATGGAAGGAGGAGAGATGGAGAGGAGAGATGGAGAGGAGAGAGATGGAAGAGGAGAGATGGAGAGGAGGAGAGATGGAGAGATGGAGATGGAGAGATGGAGAGAGGAGAGATGGAAGATGGAGATGGAGAGATGGAGAGGAGAGATGGAGAAGATGAGAGATGGAGATGGAGAGATGGAGAGAGAGATGGAGAGATGGAGAGGAGAGATGAGAGATGGAGGGAGATGGAGGGGAGATGGAGAGGGGAGATGGAGAGGGAGATCTACAGATGGAGAGGAGAGATGGAAGAGAGAAGGAGAGCCTAAGATGGAGAGGAGCGATGGAGAGGAGCGATGGAGAGGAGCGATGGAGAGGAGAGATGGAAGGAGAGATGGAGAGGGACGATGGAGAGGAAGATGGAAGAGATGGAGAGGAAGATGGAGAGGAGATGGAGAGGAGAGATGGAGAGGAGATGGAAGATGGAGAGAGGAGAGGAGAGATGGAAGAGAGATGGGGAGAGAGATGGAGAGATGGAGAGGAGAGATGGAGAGGAGAGATGGAGAGGAGAGATGAAGAGTAGAGATGGAGAGGGAGATGGAGAGATGAGAGACAGGAGAGATGGAGGAGAGATGGAGAGAAGATGGAGAGGAGAGATGGAGAGAAGGAGATGGAGAGATGGAGAGAGATGGAGAGATGGAAGGAGAGATGGAGAGGAGAGGAGAGATGGAGAGGAGAGATGGAGAGGAGAGATGGGAAGGAGAGATGGAGAGGAGAGATGGAGAGGAGAGATGGAGAGATGGGAGAGGAGAGATGGAGAGATGGAGAGGAGAGATGGAGAGAGAGATGGAAGGAGAGATGGAGAGATGGAGAGGAGAGATGGAGAGGAGAGATGGAGAGGAGATGGAAGGAAGATGGAGAGATGAGAGATGGAGAGATGAGAGATGGAGAGATGGAGAGAGATGGAGAGATGGAGAGGAGAGATGGAAGGATGGATGGAGATGGAGAGATGGAGAAGGAGAGAACCCCAAAGATGGAGAGATGAGAGATGGAAGGAGAGATGGAGGAGAGATGGAGAGGAGAGATGGAGAGAAGAGAGATGGAAGGAGAGATGGAAGGAGAGATGGAGAAGAGCGATGGAGAGGAGCGATGGAGGAGAGATGGAGAGGAGAGATGGAGAGGAGAGATGGAGAGATGGAGAGAGATGGAGAGATGGAGAGAAGGAGAGATGGAGAGAGAGATGGAAGAAGATGGAGAGGAGAGATGGAGAGAGATGGAGAGATGGAGAGAGGAGAGATGGAGAGGAGAGATGGAGAGGAGAGATGGAGAGGAGAGATGGAGAGGAGAGATGGAAGGAGAGATGGAGAGGAGAGATGGAGAGATGGAGAGATGGAGATGGGAGGAGAGATGGAGAGATGGAGAGGAGATGGAGAGGAGAGATGAGATGGAGAGGAGAGATGGAGAGGAGAGATGGAGGAGAGATGAAGGAGAGATGGAGAGGAGAGATGGAGAGGAGAGATGGAGAGGAGAGATGGAGAGGAGAGATGGAGAGAGAGAGGAGAGATGGAGATGGAGAGGAGAGATGGAGAGAAGAGAGATGGAGAGAGGAGAGATGGAGAGATGGAGAGAGGAGAGATGAGATGGAGAGAGAGAGATGGAGAGGAGAGATGGAGAGGAGAGATGGAGAGGAGAGATGGAGATGGAGAGGAGAGATGGAGAGATGGAGAGATGGGAGAGAGGAGAGATGGAGAGCGATGGGAGAGGAGAGATGGAAGGAGAGATGGAGAGGAGAGATGGAGAGGAGAGATGGAGAGGAGAGATGGAGAGGAGAGATTGGAGAGAGGAGAGATGGAGATGGGGAGAGAGATGGAGAGATGGAGAGGAGAGATGGAGAGAGATGGAGAGATGAGAGGAGGAGAGATGGAGAGGAGAGATGGAGAGAAGAGAGAGATGAGAGAGGAGAGATGGAGAGATGGAGATGGAGAGATGGAGAGGAGAGATGGAGAGATGGAGAGGAGAGATGGAGAGGAGAGATGGAGAGATGGAGATGGAGAGATGGAGGAGAGATGGAGATGGAGAGGAGAGAGATGGATGGAGAGGAGAGGAGAGATGGAGAGGAGAGATGGAGAGATGGAGAGATGGAGAGGAGAGATGGAGATGGAGAGATGGGAGAGGAGAGATGGAGAGATGGAGAGATGGAGAGAAGAGAGATGGAGAGATGGAGAGATGGAGGAGAGATGGAGAGGAGAGATGGAGAGGAGAGATGGGAGAGAGATGGAGAGGAGAGATGGAGAGAAGAGTAGAGATGGAGAGGAGAGATGGAGAGGAGAGATGAGAGAGAGAGAGATGGAGAGATGGAGAGGAGAGATGGAGAGGAGAGATGGAGAGAGATGGAGAGATGGGAGGAGAGATGGAGAGATGGAGAGGAGAGATGGAGATGGAGAGATGGAGATGGAGAGGAGAGATGGAGGAGAGATGGAGAGGAGGAGAGATGGAGAGGGAGATGGAGAGGAGAGATGGAGATGGAGGAGAGATGGAGGAGAGATGGAGAGATGGAGAGGAGAGATGGGAGAGGAGAGATGGAGAGAGAGAGGAGAGGAGAGATGGAGGAGATGGAGAGGAGATGGAGATGGAGATGGAGATGGAGAGAGAGATGGAGAGGAGAGATGGGATGGAGAGGAGAGAGATGGAGGATGGAGATGGAGAGATGGAGAGATGGAGAGATGGAGCGATGGAGAGGAGAAGATGGAGAGATGGAGAGATGGAGGAAGATGGAAGGAGAGATGGAGAAGGAGAGATGGAGAGATGGAGAGAGGAGAGATGGAGATGGAGAGGAGAGATGGAGAGGAGAGATGGAGAGATGGAGAGAGAGATGGAGAGATGGAGAGGAGAGATGGAGAGGAGAGATGGAGATGGAGAGGAGATGGATGGAGAGATGAAGAGTAGGATGGAGGAGAGATGGAGAGATGGAGAGGAGATGGAGAGATGGAGAGATGGAGAGGAGAGATGGAAGGAGAGATGGAGAGGAGAGATGGGAGAGGAGAGATGGAGAGGAGAGATGGAGAGATGGAGATGGAGAGATGGAGAGATGGAGAGAGAGATGGAGATGGAGAGATGGAGAGGAGAGATGGAGAGATGGAGATGGAGAGATGGAGAGGAGAGATGGAGAGGGAGAGATGGAGAGATGGAGAGGAGAGATGGAGAGAGGAGAGATGGAGAGGGATGGAGAGGAGAGATGGAGAGAGAGAGAGATGGAGAGGAGAGATGGAGAGATGGAGAGAGGAGAGATGGAGAGGAGAGATGGAGAGGAGAGATGGAGAGATGGAGAGGAGAGATGGAGAGATGGAGAGATGGAGAGATGGAGAGGAGATGGAGAGATGGAGAGGGAGATGGAGAGATGGAGAGGGAGAGATGGAGATGGAGAGGAGAGATGGAGAGATGGAGAGATGGAGAGGAGAGATGGAGAGATGGAGAGATGGAGAGGAGAGATGGAGAGGAGAGATGGAGAGATGGAGAGATGGAGAGATGGAGAGATGGAGAGATGGAGAGGAGAGATGGAGATGGAGAGATGGGAGAGAGATGGAGAGGAGAGATGGAGAGAGATGGAGAGATGGAAGGAGAGATGGAGAGGAGAGATGGAGAGGAGAGATGGAGAGGAGAGATGGAGAGGAGAGATGGGAGAGAGGAGAGATGGAGAGATGGAGAGAGAGATGGAGAGGAGAGATGGAGAGAGAGAGAGATGGGAGATGGAGAGGAGAGATGGAGAGAGATGGAGATGGAGAGAAGGAGAGATGGGAGATGGAGAGATGGGAGAGATGGAGAGGAGAGATGGAGAGGAGAGATGGAGAGGAGAGATGGAGATGGAGAGATGGAGAGATGGAGAGATGGAGAGGAGAGATGAGAGATGGAGAGATGGAGAGGAGAGATGGAGAGGAGAGATGGAGAGATGGAGAGATGGAGAGAGGATGGAGGAGAGATGGAGAGAGATGAGAGATGGAGAGGAGGAGAGATGGAGAGGAGAGATGGAGAGGAGAGATGGAGAGGAGAGATGGAGAGATGGAGGAGAGATGGAGAGGAGAGATGGAGAGATGGAGAGGAGAGATGGAGAGGAGAGATGGAGAGGAGAGATGGAGAGGAGAGATGGAGGGAGATGGAGATGGAGAGAGATGGAGAGGAGAGATGGAGAGGAGAGATGGAGAGATGGAGAGATGGAGAGATGGAGATGGAGATGGAGAGATGGAGAGGAGAGATGGAGAGATGGAGAGATGGAGAGATGGGAGAGATGGAGAGATGGAGAGGAGAGATGGAGAGATGGAGAGATGGAGAGATGGAGAGATGGAGAGGAGAGATGGAGGAGAGATGGAGAGATGGAGAGATGGAGAGATGGAGAGATGGAGAGGAGAGATGGAGAGAGAGAGATGGAGGAGATGGAGAGGAGGAGAGATGGAGATGGAAGGAGAGATGGAGATGGAGAGATGGAGGGAGAGATGGAGAGGAGAGATGGAGAGAGAGAGATGGAGAGATGGAGAGGAGAGATGGAGAGATGGAGAGGAGAGATGGAGAGGAGAGATGGAGAGGAGAGATGGAGAGATGGAGAGATGGAGAGGAGAGATGGGAGGAGAGATGGAGAGATGGAGGAGAGATGGAGAGGAGAGATGGAGAGATGGAGAGATGGAGAGATGGGAGATGGAGATGGAGAGATGGAGATGGAGAGAGATGGAGAGGAGAGATGGAGAGAAGGAGAGATGGAGATGGAGAGGGATGGAGGAGAGATGGAGAGAGAGAGAGATGGAGAGGAGAGATGGAGAGGAGAGATGGAGAGGAGAGATGGAGAGGAGAGATGGAGAGATGGAGAGGAGAGATGGAGAGGAGAGATGGAGAGGAGAGATGGAGAGATGGAGATGGAGAGATGGAGAGATGGAGAGGAGAGATGGAGATGGGAGATGGAGATGGAGAGATGGAGAGATGGAGAGATGGAGAGATGGAGAGGAGAGATGGGAGATGGAGAGATGGAGAGGAGAGATGGAGAGGAGAGATGGAGAGATGGGAGATGGAGAGGAGATGGAGAGGAGAGATGGAGAGGAGAGATGGAGAGGAGAGATGGAGAGGAGAGATGGAGAGGAGAGATGGAGAGGAGAGATGGAGAGATGGAGAGATGGAGATGAGAGATGGAGAGATGGAGAGATGGAGAGGAGAGATGGAGGAGAGATGGAGAGGAGAGATGGAGAGATGGAGAGGAGAGATGGGAGGAGGAGAGATGGAGAGGAGAGATGGGAGAGGAGAGATGGAGAGATGGAGAGAGGAGAGATGGAGAGGAGAGATGGAGAGGAGAGATGGAGAGGAGAGATGGAGAGAGATGGAGATGGAGAGATGGAGAGGAGAGATGGAGAGATGGAGAGATGGAGATGGAGAGATGGAGAGGAGAGATGGAGAGATGGAGAGGAGAGATGGAGGAGAGATGGAGAGATGGAGAGGAGAGATGGAGAGATGGAGAGATGGAGAGATGGAGAGGAGAGATGGAGAGGAGAGATGGGAGAGGAGAGATGGAGAGGAGAGATGGAGAGGAGAGATGGATGGAGAGGAGAGATGGAGAGGAGAGATGAGAGAGGAGAGATGGAGAGATGGAGAGATGGAGATGGAGAGATGGAGAGGAGAGATGGGAGAGGAGAGATGGAGAGGAGAGATGGAGAGGAGAGAGAGGAGAGATGGAGAGGAGAGATGGAGAGGAGAGATGGAGATGGAGATGGAGATGGAGAGATGGGAGGAGAGATGGAGAGGAGGAGAGATGGAGAGATGGAGATGGAGAGATGGAGAGGAGAGATGGAGAGGAGAGATGGAGAGATGGAGAGGAGAGATGAGAGAGATGGAGAGATGAGAGGAGAGATGGAGAGATGGAGAGATGGAGAGATGGAGAGATGGAGATGGAGAGATGGAGAGATGGAGAGATGGAGAGGAGAGATGGAGAGAGAGATGGAGAGATGGAGAGATGGAGAGATGGAGAGGAGAGATGAGATGGAGAGGAGAGATGGAGAGGAGAGATGGAGGAGAGATGGGAGAGATGGAGAGGAGAGATGGAGAGATGGAGGAGAGATGGAGAGGAGAGATGGAGAGAGAGATGGAGAGATGGAGAGGAGGATGGAGAGGAGAGATGGAGAGGGAGATGGAGAGGAGAGATGGAGAGATGGAGAGATGGAGAGGAGAGATGGAGAGATGGAGAGATGGAGAGGAGAGAGGAGAGATGGAGAGATGGAGATGGAGAGATGGAGAGATGGAGAGATGGAGAGATGGAGAGATGGAGAGGAGAGATGGAGAGATGGAGAGATGGAGAGGAGAGATGGGAGAGGAGAGATGGAGAGATGGAGAGGAGAGATGGAGAGGAGAGATGGAGAGATGGAGGAGAGATGGAGAGATGGAGGAGAGATGGAGAGGAGAGATGGAGATGGAGAGATGGAGAGGAGAGATGGAGAGGAGATGGAGAGATGGATGGAGAGATGGAGAGGAGAGATGGAGAGGAGAGATGGAGAGGAGAGATGGAGAGGAGAGATGGAGAGATGGAGAGGAGAGATGGAGAGATGGAGAGGAGAGATGGAGAGATGGAGAGGAGAGGAGAGATGGAGAGGAGAGATGGAGAGATGGAGAGGAGAGATGGAGAGGAGAGATGGAGAGATGGAGAGGAGAGATGGAGAGGAGAGATGGAGAGATGGAGAGATGGAGAGGAGAGATGGAGAGGAGAGATGGAGAGATGGAGAGGAGAGATGGAGAGGAGAGATGGAGAGATGGAGAGGAGAGATGGAGAGATGGAGAGGAGAGATGGAGAGGAGAGATGGAGAGAGGAGAGATGGAGAGGAGAGATGGAGAGGAGAGATGGAGAGGAGAGATGGAGAGATGGAGAGATGGAGAGGAGAGATGGAGAGAGAGAGGAGGAGAGATGGAGAGATGGAGAGGAGAGATGGAGAGGAGAGATGGAGAGGAGAGATGGAGAGGAGAGATGGAGAGGAGAGATGGAGAGATGGAGGAGAGTCATTGCATAGCATTGTATTGAATGAATGAAATCACAAAAGTTAAATAGGAAGTGAAGCGCATTCTCTGTTTTAGATGGAGGAGAAATCTATCTAGTCAGTGATGGAGACTGACTCCACCCACTGTTGAAAGCATTACTGTAGCCTACTCTCTCTCTCTCTCTCTCTCTCAAGCAGGAGAAATCTATCTAGTCAGTGATGGAGACTGACTCCACCCACTGTTGAAAGCACTACTGTAGCCTACTCTCTCTCTCAAGCAGGAGAAAGCAATTTGGCCCTGACAGGCTCTTGATCCAGTCTTGTCTGCAAACACACAGCTCAGTAGTAAATTACATCCATCACAGCCTGACTGGTGATGCTACCTGGTCCCCAGCCTCCCTGCTGATTGGTAGGTAGCCTAGTGGTTAGAGGCAGGTAGCCTAGTGGTTAGAGGCAGGTAGCCTAGTGGTTAGAGCGTTGGGCCAGTAACCTGAAAGGCTGCTAGACCAGTTAACCCCACTGTTCCTAGACCAGTTAACCCCACTGTTCCTAGACCAGTTAACCCCACTGTTCCTAGACCAGTTAACCCCACTGTTCCTAGACCAGTTAACCCCACTGTTCCTAGACCAGTTAACCCCACTGTTCCTAGACCAGTTAACCCCACTGTTCCTAGACCAGTTAACCCCACTGTTCCTAGACCAGTTAACCCCACTGTTCCTAGACCAGTTAACCCACTGTTCCTAGACCAGTTAACCCACTGTTCCTAGACCAGTTAACCCCACTGTTCCTAGACCAGTTAACCCCACTGTTCCTAGACCAGTTAACCCACTGTTCCTAGACCAGTTAACCCACTGTTCCTAGACCAGTTAACCCACTGTTCCTAGACCAGTTAACCCACTGTTCCTAGACCAGTTAACCCACTGTTCCTAGACCAGTTAACCCCACTGTTCCTAGACCAGTTAACAACACTGTTCCCAGGCCGCCGTTGTAAATAAGAGTGTGTTATTAACAGACTTGCCTAGTTAAATAAAGGTTAAATAAAACAAATATTAATTTTAAAAAATCCTAATAACTCCTCCCTTCTCCTCTCTCGGTTCCTCCTCCTCTCCCTGTTCCGCCTCCTCCTCCACCCCCTCTGCTCTCTTCTGATTCATGTACATTCATGTACGTTCTTATCCAGAGAGACTTACAGTAATGAGTACAAACATTTTCATACTGGTCCCCGGTGGGAATCTAAACCCACAACCCTGTCGTTGCAAGCACCATGCTCTACCAACTGAGCCATAAGGGACCCCCCTCCTCAAACTCAACCCCTGTCGTTGCCATGCTCTACCAACTGAGCCATAAGGGACCCCCTCTTCAAACTCAACCCCTGTCGTTGCCATGCTCTACCAACTGAGCAATAAGGGACCCCCTCCTCAAACTCAACCCCTGTCGTTGCCATGCTCTACCAACTGAGCCATAAGGGACCCCCTCCTCAAACTCAACCCCTGTCGTTGCCATGCTCTACCAACTGAGCCATAAGGGACCCCCTCCTCAAACTCAACCCCTGTCGTTGCCATGCTCTACCAACTGAGCAATAAGGGACCCCCTCCTCAAACTCAACCCCTGTCGTTGCCATGCTCTACCAACTGAGCCATAAGGGACCCCCTCCTCAAACTCAACCCCTGTCGTTGCCATGCTCTACCAACTGAGCCATAAGGGACCCCCTCCTCAAACTCAACCCCTGTCGTTGCCATGCTCTACCAACTGAGCCATAAGGGACCCCCTCCTCAAACTCAACCCCTGTCGTTGCCATGCTCTACCAACTGAGCCATAAGGGACCCCCTCCTCAAACTCAACCCCTGTCGTTGCCATGCTCTACCAACTGAGCCATAAGGGACCCCCTCCTCAAACTCAACCCCTGTCGTTGCCATGCTCTACCAACTGAGCCATAAGGGACCCCCTCCTCAAACTCAACCCCTGTCGTTGCCATGCTCTACCAACTGAGCCATAAGGGACCCCCTCCTCAAACTCAACCCCCCTCTCATCTTCTTCCTCTTCTCTGTCTGTAACTTGAATCAGTCCATCCTCTGGACACTGAAGGTGATAGATACCCATCTTCTGGGTATCAACCTATCAGGGTTCAGTCCTCTGGTCTTATTTAAACAGGCCTCGCCAGGAGTTACAAATCTGTACACCTGCAGCGCCAACACTCAGCAATGATCAGCAAGACAAATGACAGGAGGTGAGAATAAATCATCGTGAGAGTGAGGCGGATGAGGAGAGGAGAGGAAAGGGGCTCAGCCAGCTATTGAGAAAGGCCACCGTAGGCAGACATGGCTCTCAAGAGAAGACAGGCTATGTGCTCACTGCCCACAAAATGAGGTGGAAACTGAGCTGCACTTCCTAACCTCCTGTCCAACGTATGACCATATTAGAGAGACATATTTCCCTCAGATTACACAGATCCACAAAGAATTCGAAAACAAACCCAGTTTTGATAAACTCCCATATCTACTGGGTGAAATTCCACAGTGTGCCATCACAGCAGCAAGATGTGTGACCTGTTGCCACGAGAAAAGGGCAACCAGTGAAGAACAAACACCATTGTAAATACAACCCATATTTATGCTTATTTATTTTCCCTTGTGTACTTTAACCATTTGTACATTGTTAAAACACTGTATATATATATATATGACATTTGTAATGTCTTAATTGTTTTGAAACTTCTGTATGTGTAAAGTTTACTGTTAATTTTTATTGTTTATTTAACTTTTGTATATTATCTACCTCACTTGCTTTGGCAATGTTAACACGTTTCCCATGCCAATAAAGCACCTTGAATTAAATTGAGGTGGATGAGAGAGAGGAGAGGAGAGGAGAGGAGAGGTGGATGAGGAGAGAGAGGGGAGGAGGAGAGGAGAGGAGAGGAGAGGAGAGGAGAGGAGAGGAGAGGAGAGGAGAGGAGAGGAGAGGGAGAGGAGAGAGGAGAGGAGAGGAGAGGAGAGGAGAGGAGAGGAGAGGAGAGGAGAGGAGAGGAGAGGAGAGAGAGGAGATGAGAGGAGCTCCTCAAGGCTCTTACCTCTGTTTATCTGACCACTACAAGATTAGAGAGGAGACACTGCAGACGAGATCTCTCTCAGGTCATTTCATCTCCCTATTTTCTCAAGCTGTCCTCCTGCCTGTGACAAAGTCCCACGACTGCAGTGCCAACCCCCTGGGAAGAGAAGAGACCACAGCCACTTCTCCTCACCAACGCCGTCGGCTCCCAGGGCTGGCGGACACATAACTCTAGCTTAATTAAAAGGAGAGTTTCATCTCAGATGGAAACGGGCTGGGGACTCTGGGATATCCGGCAAGCTGGATGGCTGTCCATAGGGAAGCACATTAAAGATATTTAAACTGAGATGAGGTAGAGGAAATCACTAGTAACACTTCGGAGGGTGTGTAATAGGGGGGAGGACGGAGGTTGCGTAAAACCTCAGACCCTACCTACTACCTCAGACCCCACCTCACAGTGACCCCAGACCCCACCTCCTACCCCAGACCCCACCCCAGACCCCAGTCAGACCCCACCCCAGACCCCACCTCCTACCCCAGACCCCACCCCAGAAGAACATAACCCCAGACCCCACCCCAGAGAGGAGGAAGTCAGGAGAAACACAGAGAGAGAAAACGTCAGGAGAAACACCGTAGAGAGAGAAGGACGTCAGGAGAAACACAGAGAGAGAAGAACGTCAGGAGAAACACAGTAGAGAAGAACGTCAGGAGAAACACAGTAGAGAAGGAAGTCAGGAGAAACACAGTAGAGAAGGAAGTCAGGAGAAACACAGTAGAGAGAAGAACGTCAGGAGAAACACAGTAGAGAGAGAAGAACGTCAGGAGAAACACAGTAGAGAGAGAAGAACGTCAGGAGAAACACAGTAGAGAAGGAAGTCAGGAGAAACACAGTAGAGAAGAACGTCAGGAGAAACACAGTAGAGAGAAGAACGTCAGGAGAAACACAGTAGAGAGAGAAGAACGTCAGGAGAAACACAGTAGAGAAGGAAGTCAGGAGAAACACAGTAGAGAAGGAAGTCAGGAGAAACACAGTAGAGAGAAGAACGTCAGGAGAAACACAGTAGAGAAGGAAGTCAGGAGAAACACAGTAGAGAAGAACGTCAGGAGAAACACAGTAGAGAGAAGAACGTCAGGAGAAACACAGTAGAGAAGGAAGTCAGGAGAAACACAGTAGAGAAGAACGTCAGGAGAAACACAGTAGAGAAGAACGTCAGGAGAAACACAGTAGAGAGAGAAGAACGTCAGGAGAAACACAGTAGAGAGAAGAACGTCAGGAGAAACACAGTAGAGAGAGAAGAACGTCAGGAGAAACACAGTAGAGAGAAGAACGTCAGGAGAAACACCGTAGAGAGAGAAGAACGTCAGGAGAAACACAGTAGAGAAGAACGTCAGGAGAAACACAGTAGAGAGAGAAGAAGTCAGGAGAAACACAGTAGAGAGAGAAGAACGTCAGGAGAAACACAGTAGAGAGAGAAGAACGTCAGGAGAAACACAGTAGAGAAGGAAGTCAGGAGAAACACAGTAGAGAAGAAAGTCAGGAGAAACACAGTAGAGAAGAACGTCAGGAGAAACACAGTAGAGAAGAACGTCAGGAGAAACACAGTAGAGAGAAGAACGTCAGGAGAAACACAGTAGAGAAGAACGTCAGGAGAAACACAGTAGAGAAGAAAGTCAGGAGAAACACAGTAGAGAAGAACGTCAGGAGAAACACAGTAGAGAAGAACGTCAGGAGAAACACAGTAGAGAAGAACGTCAGGAGAAACACAGTAGAGAAGAAAGTCAGGAGAAACACAGTAGAGAAGAACGTCAGGAGAAACACAGTAGAGAAGAACGTCAGGAGAAACACAGTAGAGAGAAGAACGTCAGGAGAAACACAGTAGAGAGAGAAGAACGTCAGGAGAAACACAGTAGAGAAGAACGTCAGGAGAAACACAGTAGAGAAGAACGTCAGGAGAAACACAGTAGAGAGAGAAGAACGTCAGGAGAAACACAGTAGAGAGAAGAACGTCAGGAGAAACACAGTAGAGAAGAACGTCAGGAGAAACACAGTAGAGAAGAACGTCAGGAGAAACACAGTAGAGAAGAACGTCAGGAGAAACACAGTAGAGAGAGAAGAAGTCAGGAGAAACACAGTAGAGAGAAGAAGTCAGGAGAAACACAGTAGAGAAGAACGTCAGGAGAAACACAGTAGAGAAGAACGTCAGGAGAAACACAGTAGAGAAGAAGAAGTCAGGAGAAACACAGTAGAGAGAAGAACGTCAGGAGAAACACAGTAGAGAAGAACGTCAGGAGAAACACAGTAGAGAAGAACGTCAGGAGAAACACAGTAGAGAAGGAAGTCAGGAGAAACAGAGAGAGAAGAACATCAGGAGAAACACAGAGAGAGGAGGAAGTCAGGAGAAACACAGTAGAGAAGGAAGTCAGGAGAAACACAGTAGAGAGAGAAGAACGTCAGGAGAAACACAGTAGAGAAGGAAGTCAGGAGAAACACAGTAGAGAAGGAAGTCAGGAGAAAGCTCTGTCACCATACATGGAGGGGAAAAGCAATGCACCCTTGTCTACATCGACACTTCAAATGGCTCACTATTCCCTATGGGCTCTGGTCAAAAGCAGTGCTCTATATAGGGTGTAGGATGCAGCTTTGTGATATGCAGCAGCCTCTCATTCCTGAGAGAAGAGGTGTAGAGAGAGAGAGAGAACTGCTGCATATAGCTGCTATGTGACTGGACTGTAATGGAGAGGTACTTAAACAACACTGAGTTGCTTCAATGGCTCCCTGGGAGCATAGCAGAAATTCCCTTTCTTTTAATTCTTCATCTCCACTGTTTCACATGATCTGAGTCAGAGCGCTCTTTATTCAGAATGTGTCTTCATGGTGGGACGGATGGGAAATGGCTGTAGGCTAGTAAAACTATGAATTTAAAGTGCCAAAAGATGGGCTGTTGTAGTCATTGCCCCAGTATTTCCCTGGTCTTTGTTCTCATTACTTCAGTTTTCATCTTGTCTTTGTTCCCATGTTCATCCCATCTTGTAGCCCAAGACAGATTGAAAACCATCCTAGGGTTTGGTTCATTCTAGGAGAGGAAGCCATGAGCCCAGAAGCCAAGAGTCAAGTTCACAGCAGAAAGCACCAGTCTAACAACACACATTCTATATAGTTATAATGAGGTGTCCAACGGTACAGTTCTAGATGAGGAACATCATGTCATATGCACCAGCTTGGTCCTTTTACTGGTAGGGAGGGGAGAGAGAAGTAAAGAGTGCTGGAGGGAGAGAGATTGGTGGGGGGAGAGGGAGATGGAGAAGGTGAGAGATGGAGGGAGAGGGAGAGCGTGAGAGATGGAGAGGGAGAGCGTGAGAGATGGAGAGAGAGAGAGAGAACGGTGGAGAGAGAGCGAAGTAGGGAGGGCTGGAGGGAGAGAAAGAGGGTAGAGGAGGGAGAGAAGGCTGGAGGGAGAGAGAGAGAAAGTAGAGGAGGGAGAGGCTGTAGTGGACTGTAGTGGACTAGAAGGAGAGAGGGCTAGAGGGAGAGAGAGTCTCTTTACCGTTCTGTGTGAGCTTGGTGGAACACACCAGGGTTGCTATCTGGAAGGAGTCCTTGCTGATGGTACAGTTGCCCAGGTTGTGTGTACCCTTCCCTGTAGTGGACAAACCCTTCTCCTCCAGCTCCACCTTGGTAGCAGGCAGGTTCAGGTACAGAGACGAGTCCTCCAGCTTCTTAGCCTCCGCCTGGGGGTCATACAGAATTACACATACACATATACCTGGTCTGTGGGATTATAAGACCTACCCTGAATGAGCTACCCTGAATGAGGTGGTGTTATATTACCTACCCTGAATACGATGAGGTGGTGTTATATTACCTGTATACGATGAGGTGGTGTTATATTACCTACCCTGAATACGATGAGGTGGTGTTATATTACCTACCCTGAATACGATGAGGTGGTGTTATATTACCTACCCTGAATACGATGAGGTGGTGTTATATTACCTACCCTGAATACGATGAGGTGGTGTTATATTACCTGTATACGATGAGGTGGTGTTATATTACCTACCCTGAATATGATGAGGTGGTGTTATATTACCTACCCTGAATATGATGAGGTGGTGTTATATTACCTGTATACGGTGAGGTAGTGTTATATTACCTACCCTGTTTACGATGGGGTGGTGTCATATAACCTACCCTATATACGATGAGGTGGTTTTATATTACCTGTATACGATGAGGTGGTGTTATATTACCTGTATACGATGAGGTGGTGTTATATTACCTGTACACGATGAGGTGGTGTTATATTACCTACCCTGAATACGATGAGGTGGTGTTATATTACCTGAATACGATGAGGTGGTGTTATATTACCTGTATACGATGAGGTGGTGTTATATTACCTGTATACGATGTGGTGTTATATTACCTGTATACGATGTGGTGTTATATTAACTGTATACGATGAGGTGGTGTTATATTACCTACCCTGTATACGATGAGGTGGTGTTATATAACATGTATATGATGTGGTGTTATATTACCTGAATACGATGAGGTGGTGTTATATTACCTGAATACGATGAGGTGGTGTTATATTACCTGTATACGATGAGGTGGTGTTGTATTACCTACCCTGAATACGATGAGGTGGTGTTATATTACCTACCCTGTATATGATGAGGTGGTGTTATATTACCTGAATACGATGAGGTGGTGTTATATTACCTGCCCTGAATACGATGAGGTGGTGTTATATTACCTGTATACGATGAGGTGGTGTTATATTACCTACCCTGTATACGATGAGGTGGTGTTATATTACCTGTATACGATGAGGTGGTGTTATATTACCTGTATACGATGAGGTGGTGTTATATTACCTGTATACGATGAGGTGGTGTTATATTACCTGAATACGATGAGGTGGTGTTATATTACCTGAATACGATGAGGTGGTGTTATATTACCTGTATATGATGAGGTGGTGTTATATTACCTGTATATGATGAGGTGGTGTTATATTACCTGTATATGATGAGGTGGTGTTATATTACCTGTATATGATGAGGTGGTGTTGTATTACCTGTATATGATGAGGTGGTTTTGTATTACCTGTATATGATGAGGTGGTGTTAAATTACCTGTATATGATGAGGTGGTGTTATATTACCTGTATATGATGAGGTGGTTTTATATTACCTGTATACGATGAGGTGGTGTTATATTACCTGTATACGATGAGGTGGTGTTATATTACCTGTATATGATGAGGTGGTATATTACCTGTATATGATGAGGTGGTGTTATATTACCTGTACATGATGAGGTGGTGTTATATTACCTGTATATGATGAGGTGGTGTTATATTACCTGTATATGATGAGGTGGTGTTATATTACCTACCCTGAATATGATGAGCTGGTGTTATATTACCTGTATACGATGAGGTGGTGTTATATTACCTGAATATGATGAGGTGGTGTTATATTACCTGAATACGATGAGGTGGTGTTATATTACCTGAATATGATGAGGTGGTGTTATTTTACCTGAATACGATGAGGTGGTGTTATATGACCTGTATACGATGAGGTGGTGTTATATGACCTGTATACGATGAGGTGGTGTTATATGACCTGTATATGATGAGGTGGTGTTATATTACCTACCCTGTATACGATGAGGTGGTGTTATATTACCTGTATACGATGAGGTGGTGTTATATTACCTTTATATGATGAGGTGGTGTTATATTACCTTTATATGATGAGGTGGTGTTATATTACCTGTATATGATGAGGTGGTGTTATATTACCTACCCTGAATATGATGAGCTGGTGTTATATTACCTGTATACGATGAGGTGGTGTTATATTACCCTGTATATGATGAGGTGGTGTTATATTACCCTGAATACGATGAGGCAGTGTTATATTACCTGAATACGATGAGGTGGTGTTATATTACCTGTATATGATGAGGTGGTGTTATATTACCTGTATATGATGAGGTGGTGTTATATTACCTGTATATGATGAGGTGGTGTTATATTACCTGTATATGATGAGGTGGTGTTATATTACCTGTATATGATGAGGTGGTGTTATATTACCTACCCTGAATATGATGAGGTGGTGTTATATTACCCTGTATACGATGAGGTGGTGTTATATTACCCTGTATATGATGAGGCGGTGTTATATTACCCTGAATACGATGAGGCGGTGTTATATTACCTGAATACGATGAGGTGGTGTTATATTACCTACCCTGAATACGATGAGGTGGTGTTATATTACCTGTATACGATAAGGTGGTGTTATATTACCCACCCTGCATACGATGAGGTGGTGTTATATTACCTACCCTGAATACGATGAGGTGGTGCTATATTACCTGAATACGATGAGGTGGTGCTATATTACCTGAATACGATGAGGTGGTGTTATATTACCTGAATACGATGAGGTGGTGTTATATTACCTACCCTGTGTACGATGAGGTGGTGCTATATTACCTGAATACGATGAGGTGGTGTTATATTACCTACCCTGTATACGATGAGGTGGTGTTATATTACCTACCCTGAATACGATGAGGTGGTGTTATATTACCTGTATACGATGAGGTGGTGTTATATTACCTGAATACGATGAGGTGGTGTTATATACCCTGAATACGATGAGGTGGTGTTATATTACCTACCCTGAATACGATGAGGTGGTGTTATATTACCTACCCTGTGTACGATGAGGTGGTGTTATATACCCTGAATACGATGAGGTGGTGTTATATTACCTACCCTGAATACGATGAGGTGGTGTTGTATTACCTGTATACGATGAGGTGGTGTTATATTACCCACCCTGAATACGATGAGGTGGTGTTATATACCTACCCTGAATACGATGAGGTGGTGTTATATACCTACCCTGAATACGATGAGGTGGTGTTATATTACCTACCCTGTATACGATGAGGTGGTGTTATATTACCTGTATACGATGAGGTGGTGTTATATTACCTACCCTGTATACGATGAGGTGGTGTTATATTACCTGTATATGATGAGGTGGTGTTATATTACCTACCCTGTATACGATGAGGTGGTGTTATATTACCTGTATACGATGAGGTGGTGTTATATTACCTACCCTGTATACGATGAGGTGGTGTTATATTACCTACCCTGTATACGATGAGGTGGTGTTATACTACCTACCCTGAATACGATGAGGTGGTGTTAAATTACCTGTATACAATGAGGTGGTGTTGTATTACCTGTATACGATGAGGTGGTGTTGTATTAACTGTATACGATGAGGTGGTGTTGTATTAACTGTATACGATGAGGTGGTGTTGTATTAACTGTATACGATGAGGTGGTGTTGTATTAACTGTATACGATGAGGTGGTGTTATATTACCTACCCTGTATACGATGAGGTGGTGTTATATTACCTGTATACGATGAGGTGGTGTTATATTACCTACCCTGTATACGATGAGGTGGTGTTATATTACCTACCCTGTATACGATGAGGTGGTGTTATATTACCTACCCTGTATACGATGAGGTGGTGTTATATTACCTACCCTGTATACGATGAGGTGGTGTTATACTACCTACCCTGAATACGATGAGGTGGTGTTATACTACCTACCCTGAATACGATGAGGTGGTGTTATATTACCTGTATACGATGAGGTGGTGTTGTATTACCTGTATACGATGAGGGGGTGTTGTATTACCTGTATACGATGAGGTGGTGTTATATTACCTACCCTGAATACGATGAGGTGGTGTTATATTACCCTGTATACAATGAGGTGGTGTTGTATTACCTGTATACGATGAGGTGGTGTTATATTACCTACCCTGAATACGATGAGGTGGTGTTATATTACCCTGTATACGATGAGGTGGTGTTATATTACCTGTATATGATGAGGTGGTGCTATGTTACCTGAATATGATGAGGTGGTGTTGTATTACCTGTATATGATGAGGTGGTGTTATATTACCTGTATATGATGAGGTGGTGCTATGTTACCTGAATACGATGAGGTGGTGTTATATTACCTGTATACGATGAGGTGGTGTTATATTATCTGTATATGATGAGGTGGTGTTATATTACCTGTGTATGATGAGGTGGTGTTATATTACCTGTGTATGATGAGGTGGTGTTATATTACCTGTGTATGATGAGGTGGTGTTATATTACCTACCCTGTATATTACATACCTTGTATACGATGAGATCGTGCTCTCCGTCCCTCAGGGTCGTCCCATCGTACCTCATCAGCTTCACAAACGACAGGGCAAATATCTTCTCCGATTTGTCTTTGGCTGCAGGGGAGGAAGGGATATAACCAGTTAGAGCCCCACCCACTGAACCAGACAACCAGTTAGAGCCCCACCCACTGAACCAGACAACCAGTTAGAGCACCGCCCACTGAACCAGACAACCAGTTAGAGCCGAGCCCCACTGAACCAGACAACCAGTTAGAGCCCCGCCCACTGAACCAGACAACCAGTTAGAGCCGAGCCCCACTGAACCAGACAACCAGTTAGAGCCGAGCCCCACTGAACCAGACAACCAGAACACAACACACATGAATCATACACAATCCCATCCTCATTCAGGACACATAGGAGTCCAATAATCTGAACTGCAATAATTGTGTTGTATCCAGTCCATATGGCAGAGTGTATTCTCGCTACATCTTCGCTACACTATCCCCCAGGGAGAATGATGTCAGCACACTGTATATTCAGAGTGTATCTTCGCTACACTATCCCCCAGGGAGAATGATGTCAGCACACTGTATATTCAGAGTGTATCTTCGCTACACTATCCCCCAGGGAGAATGATGTCAGCACACTGTATATTCAGAGTGTATTTGCGCCACATCTTCGCTACACTATCCCCCAGGGAGAATGATGTCCACACTATCCCCCAGGGAGAATGATGTCTACACTATCCCCCAGGGAGAATGATGTCTACACTATCCCCCAGGGAGAATGATGTCTACACTATCCCCCAGGGAGAATGATGTCAGCACACTGTATATTCAGAGTGTATCTTCGCTACACTATTCCCCAGGGAGAATGATGTCAGCACACTGTATATTCAGAGTGTATCTTCGCTACACTATCCCCCAGGGAGAATGATGTCAGCACACTGTATATTCAGAGTGTATCTTCGCTACACTATCCCCCAGGGAGAATGATGTCTACACTATCCCCCAGGGAGAATGATGTCAGCACACTGTATATTCAGAGTGTATCTTCGCTACACTATCCCCCAGGGAGAATGATGTCAGCACACTGTATATTCAGAGTGTATCTTCGCTGCACTATTCCCCCAGGGAGAATGATGTCTACACTATCCCCCAGGGAGAATGATGTCAGCACACTGTATATTCAGAGTGCATCTTCGCTACACTATCCCCCAGGGAGAATGATGTCAGCACTATCCCCCAGGGAGAATGATGTCTACACTATCCCCCAGGGAGAATGATGTCTACACTATCCCCCAGGGAGAATGATGTCAGCACACTGTATATTCAGAGTGCATCTTCGCTACACTATCCCCCAGGGAGAATGATGTCTACACTATCCCCCAGGGAGAATGAAGTCTACACTATCCCCCAGGGAGAATGATGTCTACACTATCCCCAGGGAGAATGATGTCAGCACACTGTATATTCAGAGTGTATCTTCGCTACACTATCCCCCAGGGAGAATGATGTCTACACTATCCCCCAGGGAGAATGATGTCTACACTATCCCCCAGGGAGAATGATGTCAGCACGCTGTATATTCAGACCAGACCCTGAGGGTACCACATAGACAATAGAACAGTATTTGTGAAGCAGCCTCCGTGTGGGTCCTATATAAACCGAGAGGAGAGTAACGGCTGTGTCCGGTTAAGTTTACCGTCGGATGGGACCGAATACATCACCATCACAGATCAACAAGCTCAAATTTACGTGACGTTCAGGAGCGTGATTCACCAGGAGCATCTGGTGCATTCAATCTGTATAAATCAACTTATTGGTTTTCTGCCCCGTAGCCTGGCGCGGTGAATAATCGCTCTGCTCGCTGGACTGGAAGACAACCAATAGAAAGATAGAAGAGGACTACGGTATGTATGCTGCAGAATCAGGAGAGCAGTGGATTCACTACGCAATGACTTCCATCAGACACAAACACAGAGTCACAGATTAAAACAGCTGGGAGTCAGTGGATTATTTTGTCCAGAAACCTGTACATCTCAGCTGTTCACTGACCTAGAATGAACCCTCTGAAATGTACTCTCTCTCTCCCATACCTCCTATACACTGAATGATAACATCGTCCCCAACAGGTGAATACGGCAGGATGGGAAATATCAGCCATCAAACATGCCTCAGGTAATCATCCAACCTGAGCCAGAAAAACAAGGCAATTAACTATACTGAAGGAAAATTATTTAAAAACGCAACTTGCAACAATTTATAGGATTTGACTGAATTACAGTTCAAAGAAGGAAAATTGTCCATTTAAATGAATTCATTAGACCCTAATCTATGGATTTCACTTGACTGGGCAGGAGCACAGCCTGACTGGCTGGCTGAGTGACTGACTGACTGGCTGAGTGACTGACTGACTGGCTGAGTGACTGACTGGCTGGCTGAGTGACTGACTGACTGGCTGAGTGACTGACTGGCTGGCTGAGTGACTGACTGGCTGGCTGAGTGACTGACTGGCTGGCTGAGTGACTGACTGGCTGGCTGAGTGACTGGGCAGGAGCACAGCCTGACTGGCTGGCTGAGTGACTGACTGGCTGGCTGAGTGACTGACTGGCTGGCTGAGTGAGTGACTTGCTGGCTGAGTGAGTGACTTGCTGGCTGAGTGAGTGACTTGCTGGCTGAGTGAGTGACTTGCTGGCTGAGTGAGTGACTTGCTGGCTGAGTGAGTGACTTGCTGGCTGAGTGAGTGACTTGCTGGCTGAGTGAGTGACTGGCTGGCTGAGTGAGTGACTGGCTGGCTGAGTGAGTGACTGGCTGGCTGAGTGACTGGCTGGCTGAGTGACTGGCTGGCTGAGTGACTGGCTGGCTGAGTGACTGGCTGGCTGAGTGACTGACTGACTGGCTGGCTGAGTGACTGACTGGCTGGCTGAGTGACTGACTGGGCAGGGGCATAGCGTGACTTGCTGGCTGAGTGACTGACTTGCTGGCTGAGTGACTTGCTGGCTGAGTGACTTGCTGGCTGAGTGACTGGCTGGCTGAGTGACTGGCTGACTGGCTGGCTGAGTGACTGACTGGCTGGCTGAGTGACTGACTGGCTGGCTGAGTGAGTGACTGACTGACTGGCTGGCTGACTGGCTGGCTGGCTGGCTGACTGGCTGGCTGAGTGACTGACTGGCTGGCTGAGTGACTGACTGGCTGGCTGAGTGACTGACTGGCTGGCTGAGTGACTGACTGGCTGGCTGAGTGACTGACTGGCTGGCTGAGTGACTGACTGGCTGGCTGAGTGACTGACTGGCTGGCTGAGTGACTGACTGGCTGGCTGAGTGACTGACTGGCTGGCTGAGTGACTGACTGGCTGGCTGAGTGACTGGCTGGCTGAGTGACTGGCTGGCTGAGTGACTGGCTGGCTGAGTGACTGGCTGGCTGAGTGACTGGCTGGCTGAGTGACTGACTGGCTGAGTGACTGACTGACTGACTGACTGGCTGGCTGGCTGGCTGAGTGACTGACTGGCTGGCTGAGTGACTGACTGGCTGGCTGAGTGACTGGCTGGCTGAGTGACTGACTGGCTGGCTGAGTGACTGACTGGCTGGCTGGCTGAGTGACTGACTGGCTGGCTGAGTGACTGACTGGCTGGCTGAGTGACTGGCTGGCTGGCTGAGTGACTGGCTGGCTGAGTGACTGGCTGGCTGAGTGACTGGCTGGCTGAGTGACTGGCTGGCTGAGTGACTGACTGGCTGAGTGACTGACTGACTGACTGGCTGGCTGGCTGGCTGGCTGAGTGACTGACTGGCTGGCTGAGTGACTGACTGGCTGGCTGAGTGACTGACTGGCTGGCTGAGTGACTGACTGGCTGGCTGAGTGACTGGGCAGGAGCACAGCCTGACTGGCTGGCTGAGTGACTGACTGGCTGGCTGAGTGACTGACTGGCTGGCTGAGTGACTGGGCAGGAGCACAGCCTGACTGGCTGGCTGAGTGACTGACTGGCTGGCTGAGTGACTGACTGGCTGGCTGAGTGAGTGACTTGCTGGCTGAGTGAGTGACTTGCTGGCTGAGTGAGTGACTTGCTGGCTGAGTGAGTGACTTGCTGGCTGAGTGAGTGACTTGCTGGCTGAGTGAGTGACTTGCTGGCTGAGTGAGTGACTGGCTGGCTGAGTGAGTGACTGGCTGGCTGAGTGAGTGACTGGCTGGCTGAGTGACTGGCTGGCTGAGTGACTGGCTGGCTGAGTGACTGACTGACTGGCTGGCTGAGTGACTGACTGGCTGGCTGAGTGACTGACTGGGCAGGGGCATAGCGTGACTTGCTGGCTGAGTGACTGACTTGCTGGCTGAGTGACTTGCTGGCTGAGTGACTTGCTGGCTGAGTGACTGGCTGGCTGAGTGACTGGCTGACTGGCTGGCTGAGTGACTGACTGGCTGGCTGAGTGACTGACTGGCTGGCTGAGTGACTGACTGGCTGGCTGAGTGAGTGACTGACTGACTGGCTGGCTGACTGGCTGGCTGGCTGGCTGGCTGACTGGCTGGCTGAGTGACTGACTGGCTGGCTGAGTGACTGACTGGCTGGCTGAGTGACTGACTGGCTGGCTGAGTGACTGACTGGCTGGCTGAGTGACTGACTGGCTGGCTGAGTGACTGACTGAGTGACTGACTGGCTGGCTGAGTGACTGACTGGCTGGCTGAGTGACTGACTGGCTGGCTGAGTGACTGACTGGCTGGCTGAGTGACTGGCTGGCTGGCTGAGTGACTGGCTGGCTGAGTGACTGGCTGGCTGAGTGACTGGCTGGCTGAGTGACTGGCTGGCTGAGTGACTGACTGACTGGCTGGCTGGCTGGCTGGCTGAGTGACTGACTGGCTGGCTGAGTGACTGACTGGCTGGCTGAGTGACTGACTGGCTGGCTGAGTGAGTGGCTGGCTGGCTGAGTGACTGGCTGGCTGAGTGACTGACTGGCTGGCTGAGTGACTGACTGGGCAGGGGCATGGCGTGACTTGCTGGCTGAGTGACTTGCTGGCTGAGTGACTTGCTGGCTGAGTGACTTGCTGGCTGAGTGACTGGTTGGCTGAGTGACTGACTGGCTGGCTGAGTGACTGACTGGCTGGCTGAGTGACTGACTGGCTGGCTGAGTGACTGACTGACTGGCTGGCTGAGTGACTGACTGGCTGGCTGAGTGACTTGCTGGCTGAGTGACTGGCTGGCTGGCTGAGTGACTGACTGACTGGCTGGCTGACTGGCTGGCTGAGTGACTGACTGGCTGGCTGAGTGACTGACTGGGCAGGGGCATAGCGTGACTTGCTGGCTGAGTGACTGACTGGCTGGCTGAGTGACTTGCTGGCTGAGTGACTGACTGGCTGGCTGAGTGACTGACTGGCTGGCTGAGTGACTGACTGGCTGGCTGAGTGACTGACTGGCTGGCTGAGTGACTGACTGGCTGGCTGAGTGACTGACTGGCTGGCTGGCTGAGTGAGTGACTGGCTGGCTGGCTGAGTGACTGGCTGGCTGAGTGACTTAATGGCTGAGTGACTGGCTGGCTGGCTGAGTGACTGGCTGGCTGAGTGACTGACTGGCTGAGTGACTGACTGGCTGAGTGACTGACTGGCTGGCTGGCTGGCTGAGTGACTGACTGGCTGGCTGAGTGACTGACTGGCTGGCTGAGTGACTGACTGGCTGGCTGAGTGACTGACTGGCTGGCTGAGTGACTGACTGGGCAGGGGCATAGCGTGACTTGCTGGCTGAGTGACTGACTGGCTGGCTGAGTGACTTGCTGGCTGGCTGAGTGACTGGCTGGCTGGCTGAGTGACTTGCTGGCTGAGTGACTTGCTGGCTGAGTGACTGACTGGCTGGCTGAGTGACTGACTGGCTGGCTGAGTGACTGACTGGCTGGCTGAGTGACTTGCTGGCTGAGTGACTGGCTGGCTGGCTGAGTGACTGACTGACTGGCTGGCTGACTGACTGACTGGGCAGGGGCATAGCGTGACTTGCTGGTTGAGTGACTGACTGGCTGAGTGACTGACTGGGCAGGGGCATAGCGTGACTTGCTGGCTGAGTGACTGACTGGCTGAGTGACTGACTGGGCAGGGGCATAGCGTGACTTGCTGGCTGAGTGACTGACTGGCTGGCTGAGTGACTTGCTGGCTGAGTGACTGGCTGGCTGGCTGAGTGACTTGCTGGCTGAGTGACTGACTGGCTGGCTGAGTGACTGACTGGCTGGCTGAGTGACTGACTGGCTGGCTGAGTGACTGACTGGCTGGCTGAGTGACTGACTGGCTGGCTGAGTGACTGACTGGCTGGCTGAGTGACTGACTGGCTGGCTGAGTGACTGACTGGCTGGCTGAGTGACTGGCTGGCTGGCTGGCTGAGTGACTGACTGGGCAGGGGCATAGCGTGACTTGCTGGCTGAGTGACTGACTGGCTGGCTGAGTGACTTGCTGGCTGAGTGACTGGCTGGCTGGCTGAGTGACTTGCTGGCTGAGTGACTGACTGGCTGGCTGAGTGACTTGCTGGCTGAGTGACTGGCTGGCTGGCTGAGTGACTTGCTGGCTGAGTGACTGACTGGCTGGCTGAGTGACTTGCTGGCTGAGTGACTGGCTGGCTGGCTGAGTGACTGACTGACTGGCTGGCTGACTGACTGACTGGGCAGGGGCATAGCGTGACTTGCTGGCTGAGTGACTGACTGGCTGGCTGAGTGACTTGCTGGCTGAGTGACTGACTGGCTGGCTGAGTGACTTGCTGGCTGAGTGACTGGCTGGCTGGCTGAGTGACTTGCTGGCTGAGTGACTGACTGGCTGGCTGAGTGACTTGCTGGCTGAGTGACTGGCTGGCTGGCTGAGTGACTGACTGACTGGCTGGCTGACTGACTGACTGGGCAGGGGCATAGCGTGACTTGCTGGTTGAGTGACTGACTGGCTGAGTGACTGACTGGGCAGGGGCATAGCGTGACTTGTTGGCTGAGTGACTGACTGAGTGACTGACTGGGCAGGGGCATAGCGTGACTTGCTGGCTGAGTGACTGACTGGCTGGCTGAGTGACTTGCTGGCTGAGTGACTGACTGGCTGGCTGAGTGACTGACTGGCTGGCTGAGTGACTGACTGGCTGGCTGAGTGACTGACTGGCTGGCTGAGTGACTGACTGGCTGGCTGAGTGACTGACTGGCTGGCTGAGTGACTGACTGGCTGGCTGAGTGACTGACTGGCTGGCTGAGTGACTGACTGGCTGGCTGAGTGACTGGCTGGCTGGCTGGCTGAGTGACTGACTGGGCAGGGGCATAGCGTGACTTGCTGGCTGAGTGACTGACTGGCTGGCTGAGTGACTTGCTGGCTGAGTGACTGGCTGGCTGGCTGAGTGACTTGCTGGCTGAGTGACTGACTGGCTGGCTGAGTGACTTGCTGGCTGAGTGACTGGCTGGCTGGCTGAGTGACTTGCTGGCTGAGTGACTGACTGGCTGGCTGAGTGACTTGCTGGGCAGGGGCATAGCGTGACTGGCTGGCTGAGTGACTGGCTGGCTGAGTGACTGACTGGCTGGCTGGCTGGCTGAGTGACTGGCTGGCTGGCTGGCCGAGTGACCGAGTGACTGGCTGACCGAGTGAAAGGCTGGCCGAGTGGCTGATTGACTGACTGAGTGGCTGAGTGACTGACTGGCAGGCTTGCTGGCTGAGTGACTGACTGGCTGGCTGAGTGACTTGCTGGCTGAGTGACTGGCTGGCTGGCTGAGTGACTTGCTGGCTGAGTGACTGACTGGCTGGCTGAGTGACTTGCTGGGCAGGGGCATAGCGTGACTGGCTGGCTGAGTGACTGACTGGCTGGCTGAGTGACTGACTGGCTGGCTGGCTGGCTGAGTGACTGGCTGGCCGAGTGACCAAGTGACTGGCTGACCGAGTGAAAGGCTGGCCGAGTGGCTGATTGACTGACTGAGTGACTGACTGGCAGGCTAGCTGGCTGAGTGACTGACTGACTGACTGGCAGGCTGGCTGAGTGACTGACTGGCAGGCTGAGTTACCGACTGGCTGGCTGAGTGACTGATGGTGGCTGGCTGAGTGACTGGCTGGCTGAGTGACTGGCTGGCTGGCTGAGTGTATGAGAAGTAAACCGTGCTAGAGGATTAGTCTTTGCTGAAGCCCACAACAGTGTGTGTGTGTGTCAATGCTGAAGGAGAGGACGGATAGCTTCACCCTAAATACAGCACGTTTCAAACAGACAACCCCCAGTCCAGGCTGTCTGGACCTGCTAATTGATCGTTTTGCATACGGCCGCCCCGCCCAGCTCCTCTTGGCTGGACTAACCGATAATACACCATGAGGCGAGCAGATGGAGCAACAACGCTGCCAGGGAGGCTTCCTCAGCCCTGTTCCACACCCATAAACATTAAAAACACTCACAAAAATAAATACATACATTTAGAATGCAGTCCCTTCAGCCAGGCGGACACCTTTCCCAACATACAAATGAGCAGTTACAGGCATTTAATTCTCCCAGCCCGGCCCTCCGACAGCCAGCCCGGGACCCACCGACAGCCAGCCCGGGACCCACCGACAGCCAGCCCGGGACCCACCGACAGCCAGCCCGGGACCCACAGACAGCCAGCCGGGACCCACCGACAGCCAGCCCGGGACCCACCGACAGCCAGCCCGGGACCCACCGACAGCCAGCCCGGGACCCACCGACAGCCAGCCCGGGACCCACCGACAGCCAGCCCGGGACCCACCGACAGCCAGCCCGGGACCCACCGACAGCCAGCCCGGGACCCACCGACAGCCAGCCCGGGACCCACCGACAGCCAGCCCGGGACCCACCGACAGCCAGCCCGGGACCCACCGACAGCCAGCCCGGGACCCACCGACAGCCAGCCCGGGACCCACCGACAGCCAGCCCGGGACCCACTGACAGCTAGCCCGGCCATTCCAACAGAATAACATGAATCTCATCTATGTAGGGGAATTTCATTCCACAATTAAAGTGACACAGGGTGAATTGTATAGTAATTGTTATGACCAGGGCTTGTGTCCTAAATGGCCTCCTGTTCCCTATGAGTGCCAGGATGTAGGGCCAGGACCCAGTCTGCTTGACTTGGACGACTGGGGACAGGTTGGGAGCCAATTGCTTAGTATTTATGAATTCATTGTCTGAATAATTGTATGAATTTAAATTTAGGCTCGTAGCCTAGTGTTCTAAATTATGAATTTATATTTGTGCTCATGGCCTAGGGTGGTCTTGTGGTCCATGAATTTAAATTTGTGCTCGTGGCCTAGTGATCTAAGTTACCTCCATCTTTCCCCACGGTCACCCTTTCTCCCCACTGTCATCCTCTCTCCATCTTTCCCCACTGTCATCCTCTCTCCATCTTTCCCAACTGTCATCCTCTCTCCATCTTTCCCCACTGTCACCCTCTCTCCATCTTTCCCCACTGTCACCCTCTCTCCATCTTTCCCCACTGTCATCCCCTCTCCATCTTTCCCCACTGTCATCCCCTCTCCATCTTTCCCCACTGTCATCCTCTCTCCATGTTTCCCCACTGTCATCCCCTCTCTCCAACTTTCCCCAGTGTCACCCTCCTCCATCTTTCCCCACTGTCACCCCCTCTCTCCATCTTTCCCCACTGTCACCCCCTCTCTCCATCTTTCCCCACTGTCACCCTCTCTCTCCATCTTTCCCCACTGTCACCCTCTCTCCATCTTTCCCCACTGTCGTCACCCTCTCTCCATCTTTCCCAACTGTCGTCACCCTCTCTCCATCTTTCCCCACTGTCGTCACCCTCTCTCCATCTTTCCCCACTGTCACCCTCTCTCCATCTGTCCCCAATGTCATCCTCTCCATCTTTCCCCACTGTCATCCCCTCTCCATCTTTCCCCACTGTCATCCTCTCTCCATGTTTCCCCACTGTCATCCCCTCTCTCCAACTTTCCCCAGTGTCATCCTCTCCATCTTTCCCCAGTGTCATCCTCTCCATCTTTCCCCAGTGTCACCCCTCTCTCCATCTTTCCCCACTGTCACCCCTCTCTCCATCTTTCCCCACTGTCACCCCCTCTCTCCATCTTTCCCCACTGTCACCCCCTCTCTCCATCTTTCCCCACTGTCACCCCCTCTCTCCATCTTTCCCCAGTCACCCCCTCTCTCCATCTTTCCCCACTGTCATCCTCTCTCTCCATCTTTCCCCACTGTCATCCTCTCTCTCCATCTTTCCCCACTGTCACCCCTCTCTCCATCTTTCCCCACTGCCACCCCCTCTCTCCATCTTTCCCCACTGTCACCCCTCTCTCCATATTACCCCACTGTCACCCCCTCTCTCCATCTTTCCCCACTGTCATCCCCTCTCTCCATCTTTCCCCACTGTCACCCCTCTCTCCATCTTTCCCCACTGTCACCCCTCTCTCTCCATCTTTCCCCACTGTCATCCCCTCTCTCCATCTTTCCCCACTGTCATCCCCTCTCTCCATCTTTCCCCACTGTCATCCCCTCTCTCCATCTTTCCCCACTGTCATCCCCTCTCTCCATCTTTCCCCACTGTCATCCCCTCTCTCCATCTTTCCCCACTGTCACCCCCTCTCTCCATCTTTCCCCACTGTCACCCCCTCTCTCCATCTTTCCCCACTGTCATCCTCTCTCTCCATCTTTCCCCACTGTCATCCTCTCTCCATCTTTCCCCACTGTCATCCTCTCCATCTTTCCCCACTGTCACCCCCTCTCTCCATCTTTCCCCTCTCTCCATCTTTCCCCACTGTCACCCCCTCTCTCCATCTTTCCCCACTGTCACCCCCTCTCTCCATCTTTCCCCACTGTCACCCCCTCTCTCCATCTTTCCCCACTGTCATCCCCTCTCTCCATCTTTCCCCACTGTCATCCCCTCTCTCCATCTTTCCCCACTGTCACCCCCTCTCTCCATCTTTCCCCACTGTCATCCCCCTCTCTCCATCTTTCCCCACTGTCATCCCCTCTCTCTCCATCTTTTCCCACTGTCATCCCCTCTCGCCATCTTTCCCTCTCTCCATCTTTCCCCACTGTCATCCTCTCTCCATCTTTCCCCACTGTCACCCCCTCTCTCCATCTTTCCCCTCTCTCATCTTTCCCCACTGTCATCCCCTCTCTCCATCTTTCCCCACTGTCACCCCCTCTCTCCATCTTTCCTCACTGTCACCCCCTCTCTCCATCTTTCCCCACTGTCACCCCCTCTCTCCATCTTTCCCCACTGTCACCCCCTCTCTCCATCTTTCCCCACTGTCACCCCCTCTCTCCATCTTTCCCCACTGTCACCCCTCTCTCCATCTTTCCCCACTGTCATCCCCTCTCTCCATCTTTCCCCACTGTCATCCCCTCTCTCCATCTTTCCCCACTGTCATCCCCTCTCTCCATCTTTCCCCACTGTCATCCTCTCTCTCCATCTTTCCCCACTGTCATCCCCTCTCTCCATCTTTCCCCACTGTCATCCCCTCTCTCCATCTTTCCCCACTGTCATCCCCTCTCTCATCTTTCCCCACTGTCATCCCCTCTCTCCATCTTTCCCCACTGCCATCCCCTCTCTCCATCTTTCCCCACTGTCATCCCCTCTCTCCATCTTTCCCCACTGTCATCCCCTCTCCATCTTTCCCCACTGTCATCCCCTCTCTCCATCTTCCCCACTGTCATCCCCTCTCTCCATCTTTCCCCACTGTCATCTCCTCTCTCCATCTTTCCCCACTGTCATCCCCTCTCTCCATCTTTCCCCACTGTCATCCCCTCTCTCCATCTTTCCCCACTGCCATCCCCTCTCTCCATCTTTCCCCACTGTCATCCTCTCTCCATCTTTCCCCACTGTCACCCTCTCTCCATCTTTCCCCAATGTCATCCCCTCTCCATCTTTCCCCACTGTCATCCCCTCTCCATCTTTCCCCACTGCCATCCCCTCTCTCCATCTTTCCCCACTGTCATCCCCTCTCTCCATATTTCCCCACTGTCATCCCCTCTCTCCATATTTCCCCACTGTCATCCCCTCTCTCCATATTTCCCCACTGTCACCCTCTCTCCATCTTTCCCCAATGTCATCCCCTCTCCATCTTTCCCCAATGTCATCCCCTCTCCATCTTTCCCCACTGTCATCCCCTCTCTCCATATTTCCCCACTGTCATCCCCTCTCTCCATATTTCCCCACTGTCATCCCCTCTCTCCATCTTTCCCCACTGTCATCCCCTCTCTCCATCTTTCCCCACTGTCATCCCCTCTCTCCATATTTCCCCACTGTCATCCCCTCTCTCCATATTTCCCCACTGTCATCCCCTCTCTCCATATTTCCCCACTGTCACCCCCTCTCTCCATCTTTCCCCACTGTCACCCCCTCTCTCCATCTTTCCCCACTGTCACCCCCTCTCTCCATCTTTCCCCACTGTCACCCCCTCTCTCCATCTTTCCCCACTGTCATCCCCTCTCCATCTTTCCCCACTGTCATCCCCTCTCCATCTTTCCCCACTGCCATCCCCTCTCCATCTTTCCCCACTGTCATCCCCTCTCTCCATCTTTCCCCACTGTCATCCCCACTCTCTCCATATTTCCCCACTGTCATCCCCTCTCTCCATCTGTCCCCACTGTCATCCCTCTCTCCATCTTTCCCCACTGTCATCCCCTCTCTCCATCTTTCCCCACTGCCATCCCCTCTCTCCATCTTTCCCCACTGTCATCCCCTCTCTCCATATTTCCCCACTGTCATCCCCTCTCTCCATATTTCCCCACTGTCATCCCCTCTCTCCATATTTCCCCACTGTCACCCTCTCTCCATCTTTCCCCAATGTCATCCCCTCTCCATCTTTCCCCAATGTCATCCCCTCTCCATCTTTCCCCACTGTCATCCCCTCTCTCCATATTTCCCCACTGTCATCCCCTCTCTCCATATTTCCCCACTGTCATCCCCTCTCTCCATCTTTCCCCACTGTCATCCCCTCTCTCCATCTTTCCCCACTGTCATCCCCTCTCTCAATATTTCCCCACTGTCATCCCCTCTCTCCATATTTCCCCACTGTCACCCCCTCTCTACATCTTTCCCCACTGTCACCCCCTCTCTCCATCTTTCCCCACTGTCACCCCCTCTCTCCATCTTTCCCCACTGTCACCCCCTCTCTCCATCTTTCCCCACTGTCATCCCCTCTCCATCTTTCCCCACTGTCATCCCCTCTCCATCTTTCCCCACTGCCATCCCCTCTCCATCTTTCCCCACTGTCATCCCCTCTCTCCATCTTTCCCCACTGTCATCCCCACTCTCTCAGTTAAATAAAGTCAGAAAAGACCTTAAAAACATTCACATTTGTACTTACATTCTTGAGAAGATCGGTGACGGAAGGTGAATCGCAGGTGACTTCGGTTCACGTCTTCAATCGGGATGGCAACCTTGAGGTTCAACAGTTAGACAGGAGACAGACAGCAAAATGAAACTCAATGCATCTCAAATTAAAGTGCATCTCAAAGTACAACTTCATCTCAAATTAAAGTACACACATGTACATGTATACACACACACTCACAAAAACACAAGGATATAAGACAAACCTTGATGGTTTCAAACCAGCGTGGCTGTTTGATCTGGTAGTAGATGACAGACTTGTACTCCAAGATGCCCTCGTCTCCAGCACCAGGGAACATCACGTTCTGAAAGAGAGAGAGAGGGATAGAAAGGTGGAAATGGAGAATGAATTTTAATATAATAATAAATACCATTTAGGAGAAGCTTTAATCCAAAGCAACTTAAAGTTATCCGTACATTTTACATAAGTTTGGTCCCGGGAATCAAACCACTATACTGTAAAAGCCATGTTCTTCTAACTGAACTACAGAGGACCATGTTCTACTAACTGACCTACAGAGGACCATGTTCTACTAACTGAACTACAGAGGACCATGTCCTACTAACTGACCTACAGAGGACCATGTTCTACTAACTGACCTACAGAGGACCATGTTCTTCTAACTGAACTACAGAGGACCATGTTCTACTAACTAAACTACAGAGGACCATGTTCTACTATCTGAACTACAGAGGACCATGTTCTACTAACTGAACTACAGAGGACCATGTTCTACTAACTGAACTACAGAGGACCATGTTCTACTAACTGAACTACAGAGGACCATGTTCTACTAACTGAACTACAGAGGACCATGTTCTACTAACTGACCTACAGAGGACCATGTTCTACTAACTGACCTACAGAGGACCATGTTCTACTAACTGACCTACAGAGGACCATGTTCTACTAACTGACCTACAGAGGACCATGTTCTACTAACTGACCTACAGAGGACCATGTTCTACTAACTGAACTACAGAGGACCATGTTCTACTAACTGAACTACAGAGGACCATGTTCTACTAACTGAACTACAGAGGACCATGTTCTACTAACTGAACTACAGAGGACCATGTTCTACTAACTGAACCACAGAGGACCATGTTCTACTAACTTACCTACAGAGGACCATGTTCTACTAACTGAACTACAGAGGACCATGTTCTACTAACTGACCTACAGAGGACCATGTTCTACTAACTGACCTACAGAGGACCATGTTCTACTAACTGAACTACAGAGGACCATGTTCTACTAACTGACCTACAGAGGACCATGTTCTACTAACTGACCTACAGAGGACCATGTTCTACTAACTGAACTACAGAGGACCATGTTCTACTAACTGAACTACAGGGGACCATGTTCTACTAACTGAACTACAGAGGACCATGTTCTACTAACTGAACTACAGAGGACCATGTTCTACTAACTGATCTACAGAGGACCATGTTCTACTTACTGACCTACAGAGGACCATGTTCTACTAACTGACCTACAGAGGACCATGTTCTACTAACTGACCTATAGAGGACCATGTTCTACTAACTGACCTATAGAGGACCATGTTCTACTAACTGAACTACAGAGGACCATGTTCTACTAACTGAGCTACAGAGGACCATGTTCTACTAATTGACCTACAGAGGACCATGTTCTACTAACTGAACTACAGAGGACCATGTTCTACTAACTGACCATGTTCTACTAACTGAGCTACAGAGGACCATGTTCTACTAACTGAGCTACAGATGACCATGTTCTACTAACTGAGCTACAGAGGACCATGTTCTACTAGCTGACCTACAGAGGACCATGTTCTACTAACTGACCTACAGAGGACCATGTTCTACTAACTGACCTACAGAGGACCATGTTCTACTAACTGACCTACAGAGGACCATGTTCTACTAACTGACCTACAGAGGACCATGTTCTACTAACTGAACTACAGGGGACCGTGTTCTACTAACTGAACTACAGAGGACCATGTTCTACTAACTGAACTACAGAGGACCATGTTCTACTAACTGACCTACAGAGGACCATGTTCTACTAACTGAACTACAGAGGACCATGTTCTACTAACTGACCTACAGAGGACCATGTTCTACTAACTGAACTACAGAGGACCATGTTCTACTAACTGACCATGTTCTACTAACTGAGCTACAGAGGACCATGTTCTACTAACTGAGCTACAGAGGACCATGTTCTACTAACTGACCTACAGAGGACCATGTTCTACTAACTGACCTACAGAGGACCATGTTCTACTAACTGACCTACAGAGGACCATGTTCTACTAACTGACCTACAGAGGACCATGTTCTACTAACTGACCTACAGAGGACCATGTTCTACTAACTGAACTACAGAGGACCATGTTCTACTAACTGAACTACAGAGGACCATGTTCTACTAACTGAACTACAGAGGACCATGTTCTACTAACTGAACTACAGAGGACCATGTTCTACTAACTGAACTACAGAGGACCATGTTCTACTAACTGACCATGTTCTACTAACTGAGCTACAGAGGACCATGTTCTACTAACTGAGCTACAGATGACCATGTTCTACTAACTGAGCTACAGAGGACCATGTTCTACTAATTGACCTACAGAGGACCATGTTCTACTAATTGACCTACAGAGGACCATGTTCTACTAACTGAACTACAGAGGACCATGTTCTACTAAATGAACTACAGAGGACCATGTTCTACTAACTGAACTACAGAGGACCATGTTCTACTAACTGAACTACAGAGGACCATGTTCTACTAACTGAACTACAGAGGACCATGTTCTACTAACTGAACTACAGAGGACCATGTTCTACTAACTGACCATGTTCTACTAACTGAGCTACAGAGGACCATGTTCTACTAACTGAGCTACAGATGACCATGTTCTACTAACTGAGCTACAGAGGACCATGTTCTACTAACTGAGCTACAGATGACCATGTTCTACTAACTGAGCTACAGAGGACCATGTTCTACTAGCTGACCTACAGAGGACCATGTTCTACTAACTGACCTACAGAGGACCATGTTCTACTAACTGACCTACAGAGGACCATGTTCTACTAACTGACCTACAGAGGACCATGTTCTACTAACTGACCTACAGAGGACCATGTTCTACTAACTGAACTACAGGGGACCGTGTTCTACAGAGGACCATGTTCTACTAACTGAACTACAGAGGACCATGTTCTACTAACTGACCTACAGAGGACCATGTTCTACTAACTGAACTACAGAGGACCATGTTCTACTAACTGACCTACAGAGGACCATGTTCTACTAACTGAACTACAGGGGACCGTGTTCTACTAACTGAACTACAGAGGACCGTGTTCTACTAACTGACCTACAGAGGACCATGTTCTACTAACTGAACTACAGGGGACCGTGTTCTACAGAGGACCATGTTCTACTAACTGAACTACAGAGGACCATGTTCTACTAACTGACCTACAGAGGACCATGTTCTACTAACTGAACTACAGAGGACCATGTTCTACTAACTGACCTACAGAGGACCATGTTCTACTAACTGAACTACAGGGGACCGTGTTCTACTAACTGAACTACAGAGGACCGTGTTCTACTAACTGAACTACAGAGGACCATGTTCTACTAACTGAACTACAGAGGACCATGTTCTACTAACTGAACTACAGAGGACCATGTTCTACTAACTGACCTACAGAGGACCATGTTCTACTAACTGAACTACAGAGGACCATGTTCTACTAACTGACCTACAGAGGACCATGTTCTACTAACTGAACTACAGGGGACCGTGTTCTACTAACTGAACTACAGAGGACCGTGTTCTACTAACTGAACTACAGAGGACCATGTTCTACTAACTGAACTACAGAGGACCATGTTCTACTAACTGAACTACAGAGGACCATGTTCTACTAACTGAACTACAGAGGACCATGTTCTACTAACTGACCATGTTCTACTAACTGACCATGTTCTACTAACTACAGAGGACCATGTTCTACTAACTGACCTACAGAGGACCATGTTCTACTAACTGAACTACAGGGGACCATGTTCTACTAACTGAACTACAGAGGACCATGTTCTACTAACTGAACTACAGAGGACCATGTCCTACTAACTGACCTACAGAGGACCATGTTCTACTAACTGACCTACAGAGGACCATGTTCTACTAACTGAACTACAGAGGACCATGTCCTACTAACTGACCTACAGAGGACCATGTTCTACTAACTGACCTATAGAGGACCTGGGGCCAGTATCATCAGCTTAAGGCTGTGTTAATATAAAGCAGGAACTCCAGCCAGTCTGTCCACCAACCCAAGTCCCCAGAAGACACCCTGCTTAATTAGAAAGAAATTAGAAATTAAATATTAAACTGACCACTGCTGCTGCTGCGTGTGCGTGTGTGTGTGCGCACACGCGTGTGGTGTGTGTGTGTGTACACGTGTTGCTGGAGAGACCAGCTGGTGCTCCTGGTCCAGACAAGTCATTATCTTTCCCCAGTGGATCCCTGTGGTGGGTCATGGCCTCGCTGTAAACCACTATGCCCTACGTGGTGGGGGAGGGAGGGAGGGGAGTACGGGAGGAGAGGGAGGGAGGGAGGGGAGTACGGGAGGAGAGGGAGGAACGCGAGGGAGGGAGGGAGGGAGGAACGGGAGGGAGGGAGGAACGGGAGGGAGGGAGGGAGGAACGGGAGGGAGGGAGGGAGGAACGGGAGGGGAGTATGGGAGGAACGGGAGGGGAGTATGGGAGGAACGGGAGGGAGGAACGGGAGGGAGGGAGGGAGGGAGGGAGGGAGGGAGGGAGGGAGGGAGGGAGGGAGGGAGGGAGGGAGGGAGGGAGGGAGATTCAAATATGATTCTCCATCAACCAGGTCAGTGGTCCCTCAACCTCCTCCAGACACACACACACGTTACTTGCAAGAGTATTCATTTTTACAAAGACATAATATAAACATACAGCAGTAGGCCTCTATTAACAACAAAATGATGATCTGTGACATCGTAGCCTACCAGGATAGACCATGACATTCTGAATGTTAAGAAAACAACCATTTCATGACAGTTTTTATTCAAATGAGGTACCGGTAGCCTACACACGCCTAGTTGGTTGTTCTCGTCAGTCAGTCAGAAGAACCACAGTCAGAATAGAGATACCACAGTCAGTCAGAGGCACCACAGTCAGTCAGAGGCACCACAGTCAGAGGCACCACAGTCAGAGGCACCACAGTCAGAGGCACCACAGTCAGAGGCACCATGTGTAGCAAGGGAAAGTAGCAGATTTATAAATCACTGATAAATGGAATTACAATGACGGAATGAAGTTGTCGTAGACAAGGACGGGGAATGTAGCAAAATATCCCCAATTAGCCTTGCAATGTTAGCTAGCTAGTTAGCTGGCTCATGTTAGCTAGCTAATTAGCTGGTTCATGTAGCTAGCTAGTCAGCTGGCTCATGTTAGCTAGCTAGTCAGCTGGCTCATGTTAGCTAGCTAGTCAGCTGGCTCATGTTAGCTAGCTAGTCAGCTGGCTCATGTTAGCTAGCTAGTCAGCTGGCTCATGTTAGCTAGCTAGTCAGCTGGCTCATGTTAGCTAGCTAGTCAGCTGGCTCATGTTAGCTAGCTAGTCAGCTGGCTCATGTTAGCTAGCTAGTTAGCTGGCTCATGTTAGCTGGCTCATGTTAGCTGGCTCATGTTAGCTGGCTCATGTTAGCTAGCTAGTTAGCTGGCTCGTGTTAGCTAGCTAGTTAGCTGGCTCGTGTTATCTAGCTAGTTAGCTGGCTCGTGTTATCTAGCTAGTTAGCTGGCTCATGTTATCTAGCTAGTTAGCTGGCTCATGTTATCTAGTTAGTTAGCTGGCTCATGTTATCTAGCTAGTTAGCTGGCTCATGTTATCTAGCTAGTTAGCTGGCTCATGTTATCTAGCTAGTTAGCTGGCTCATGTTAGCTAGCTAGTTAGCTGGCTCATGTAAGCTAGCTGGCTCATGTTAGCTGGCTCATGTTAGCTAGCTAGTTAGCTGGCTCATGTTAGCTAGCTAGTTAGCTGGCTCATGTAAGCTAGCTGGCTCATGTTAGCTGGCTCATGTTAGCTAGCTAGTTAGCTGGCTCATGTTAGCTAGCTAGTTAGCTGGCTCATGTAGCTAGCTTGTTTCTTTACATGGATTTGATGCAGTCAAGACGGCACTACAAAATGGTACGATAGATAACCTACGACAGCAACAAGGTCGTCCTACAGCCGCAGGTGATCGTAACATTGTTTGTGGTGGTTGTGTTAATGTGTCGAGTTAACAACAGGGGGGCAAGTTGACCTGGCATTGCTCCCTGTCCAGTGGGTAGAACAGAGGTGAAGAACAAGGCTGCTCAGATAGTCTTCAAATGCCTGTCATTTCCTCTGTGCGAGAGGAGGAGAATGTCATTTCCTCTGTGAGAGGAGGAGAATGTCATTTCCTCTATGTGAGAGGAGGAGAATGTCATTGTATTGTGTGAGAGAGGAGGAGAATGTCGTTGTATTGTGTGAGAGAGGAGGAGAATGTCCTTGTATTGTGTGAGAGAGGAGGAGAATGTCGTTGTATTGTGTGAGAGAGGAGGAGAATGTCATTTCCTCTATGTGAGAGGAGGAGAATGTCATTTCCTCTATGTGAGAGGAGGAGAATGTCATTGTATTGTGTGAGAGAGGAGGAGAATGTCGTTGTATTGTGTGAGAGAGGAGGAGAATGTCCTTGTATTGTGTGAGAGGAGGAGAATGTCATGTCCTCTGTGAGAGAGGAGGAGAATGTCGTTGTATTGTGTGAGAGGAGAATGTCGTATTGTGTGAGAGGAGGAGAATGTCGTTGTATTGTGTGAGAGGAGGAGAATGTCATGTCCTCTGTGTGAGAGGAGGAGAATGTCATGTCCTCTGTGTGAGAGGAGGAGAATGTCATGTCCTCTGTGTGAGAGGAGGAGAATGTCATGTCCTCTGTGTGAGAGGAGGAGAATGTCATGTCCTCTGTGAGAGAGGAGGAGAATGTCATGTCCTCTGTGTGAGAGGAGGAGAATGTCATGTCCTCTGTGTGAGAGGAGGAGAATGTCATGTCCTCTGTGTGAGAGGAGGAGAATGTCATTGTATTGTGTGAGAGGAGAATGTCGTTGTATTGTGTGAGAGGAGGAGAATGTCGTTGTATTGTGTGAGAGGAGGAGAATGTCATGTCCTCTGTGTGAGAGGAGGAGAATGTCATGTCCTCTGTGTGAGAGGAGGAGAATGTCGTTGTATTGTGTGAGAGGAGGAGAATGTCATGTCCTCTGTGTGAGAGGAGGAGAATGTCCTTGTATTGTGTGAGAGAGGAGGAGAATGTCCTTGTATTGTGTGAGAGGAGGAGAACGTCATGTCCTCTGTGTGAGAGGAGGAGAATGTCGTTGTATTGTGTGAGAGGAGGAGAATGTTGTTGTATTGTGTGAATATACAGCGACAAGGACAAGTATGTGAACCCTTTGGGATTACCTGGATTCATGCATAGATTAGTCACCAAATCTGATCATCTGGTCACAACAATAGACAAACACAACACACAACAACACTAATAACACACAACACACAACAACACTAATAACACACAAAAACACTAATAACACACAAAAACACTAATAACACACAACAACACTAATAACACACAAAAACACTAATAACACACAACAACACTAATAACACACAACACTAATAACACACAACAACACTAATAACACACAACACTAATAACACACAACACTAATAACACACAACAACACTAATAACAAAAAAATACAAATTATGGTATTTTTCTTGTCTATATTGAATACATACTTTTTACAACCTACACTGTGAATGTTTAAATTATGTGAACCCCCCAAGGCTAATGACTTCTCCAAAAGATAATTGGAGTCAGGAGTCAGTTAACCTGGAGTCCAATCAATGAGATGGGATAGGAGATGTTGGTTAGAGTTGCCTAGAAGTATAAAAAACACTCACAAAATGTTAGTTTGCTGTTCACAAGAAGCATTGCCTGATGTGACCCAGGCCTCAAACAGAAGAGACCTCAGAAGACCTAAGATGAAGAATTGTCAACTTGCATAAAGCTGGAAAGGGTCACAAAAGTATCTCTAAAAGCCTTGATGTTCATCAGTCCACTAAGACAAATTGTGGCCGTCCTGCAAACACGACTGCAAGAGCACAGCGCAGAATGTTCAATGAGGTTAAGAAGAATCCTAGAGTGTCAGCTAAAGACTTACAGGAATCTCTGGAACATGCTAACATCTCTGTTGACGAGACTACGATACATAAAACACTAAGGGATATGGTGTGGGGGGTCTGGGCTGCAGGAAAGCAGACCCAGAGAGATGGGAGGGATATGGTGTGGGGGGTCTGGGCTACAGGAAAGCAGACCCAGAGAGATGGGAGGGATATGGTGTGGGGGTCTGGGCTGCAGGAAAGCAGACCCAGAGAGATGGGAGGGATATGGTGGGGGTCTGGGCTGCAGGAAAGCAGACCCAGAGAGATGGGAGGGATATGGTGTGGGGTCTGGGCTACAGGAAAGCAGACCCAGAGAGATGGGAGGGATATGGTGTGGGGGTCTGGACTACAGGATATCAGACCCAGAGAGATGAGAGGGATATGGTGTGTGGGGTCTGGGCTACAGGATATCAGACCCAGAGAGATGGGAGGGATATGGTGTGGGGGTCTGGGCTGCAGGAAAGCAGACCCAGAGAGATGGGAGGGATATGGTGTGGGGGTTTGGGCTGCAGGATATCAGACCCAGAGAGATGGGAGGGATATGGTGTGGGGGTCTGGGCTACAGGATATCAGACCCAGAGAGATGGGAGGGATATGGTGGGGGGTCTGGGCTACAGGAAAGCAGACCCAGAGAGATGGGAGGGATATGGTGTGGGGGTCTGGGCTACAGGATATCAGACCCAGAGAGATGGGAGGGATATGGTGTGGGGGGTCTGGACTACAGGATATCAGACCCAGAGAGATGGGAGGGATATGGTGTGGGGGGTCTGGGCTACAGGATATCAGACCCAGAGAGATGGGAAGGATATGGTGTGAGACTGCCGAGCTCAGCCCAGACTATGGAAGAGATGTTAATGATTAGGCCCTAGCCTCTACTACCGAGCTCACCCCAGACTCTGGAAGAGATGTTAATGATTAGGCCCTAGTCTCTACTGCCGAGCTCACCCCAGACTCTGGAAGAGACGTTAATGATTAGGCCTTAGTCTCTACTGACGAGCTCAGCCCTGACTCTGGAAGAGACGTTAATGATTAGGCCTTAGTCTCTACTGACGAGCTCACCCCTGACTCTGGAAGAGACGTTAATGATTAGGCCTTAGTCTCTACTGACGAGCTCAGCCCTGACTCTGGAAGAGACGTTAATGATTAGGCCCTAGTCTCTACTGCCGAGCTCAGCCCTGACTCTGGAAGAGACGTTAATGATTAGGCCTTAGTCTCTACTGCCGAGCTCAGCCCAGACTCTGGAAGAGACGTTAATGATTAGGCCCTAGTCTCTACTGCCGAGCTCACCCCAGACTCTGGAAGAGACGTTAATGATTAGGCCCTAGTCTCTACTGCCGAGCTCAGCCCAGACTCTGGAAGAGATGTTAATGATTAGGCCCTAGTCTCTACTGCCGAGCTCAGCCCTGACTCTGGAAGAGAGGATGAAGATGATCAACATGATTATATGCAAATGAAGTACCTCTGAAGTGTAGCTGACGATGAGATGGGTTGGGAGGAGCCTGCTGGCTAGCACTGTGTAACACTGGAGCATTGATGGGATGGGAGGAGCCTGCTGGCTAGCACTGTGTAACACTGGAGCATTGATGGGATGGGAGGAGCCTGCTGGCTAGCACTGTGTAACACTGGAGCATTGATGGGATGGGAGGAGCCTGCTGGCTAGCACTGTGTAACACTGGAGCATTGATGGGATGGGAGGAGCCTGCTGGCTGGCACTGTGTAACACTGGAGCAGCCTGTGTAACACTGGAGCATTGATGGGATGGGAGGAGCCTGCTGGCTAGCACTGTGTAACACTGGAGCATTGATGGGATGGGAGGAGCCTGCTGGCTAGCACTGTGTAACACTGGAGCATTGATGGGATGGGAGGAGCCTGCTGGCTAGCACTGTGTAACACTGTAGCATTGATGGGATGGGAGGAGCCTGCTGGCTAGCACTGTGTAACACTGTAGCATTGATGGGATGGGAGGAGCCTGCTGGCTAGCACTGTGTAACACTGTAGCATTGATGGGATGGGAGGAGCCTGCTGGCTAGCACTGTGTAACACTGGAGCATTGATGGGATGGGAGGAGCCTGCTGGCTAGCACTGTGTAACACTGGAGCATTGATGGGATGGGAGGAGCCTGCTGGCTAGCACTGTGTAACACTGGAGCATTGATGGGATGGGAGGAGCCTGCTGGCTAGCACTGTGTAACACTGTAGCATTGATGGGATGGGAGGAGCCTGCTGGCTAGCACTGTGTAACACTGTAGCATTGATGGGATGGGAGGAGCCTGCTGGCTAGCACTGTGTAACACTGTAGCATTGATGGGATGGGAGGAGCCTGCTGGCTAGCACTGTGTAACACTGTAGCATTGATGGGATGGGAGGAGCCTGCTGGCTAGCACTGTGTAACACTGTAGCATTGATGGGATGGGAGGAGCCTGCTGGCTAGCACTGTGTAACACTGTAGCATTGATGGGATGGGAGGAGCCTGCTGGCTAGCACTGTGTAACACTGTAGCATTGATGGGATGGGAGGAGCCTGCTGGCTAGCACTGTGTAACACTGTAGCATTGATGGGATGGGAGGAGCCTGCTGGCTAGCACTGTGTAACACTGTAGCATTGATGGGATGGGAGGAGCCTGCTGGCTAGCACTGTGTAACACTGTAGCATTGATGGGATGGGAGGAGCCTGCTGGCTAGCACTGTGTAACACTGTAGCATTGATGGGATGGGAGGAGCCTGCTGGCTAGCACTGTGTAACACTGTAGCATTGATGGGATGGGAGGAGCCTGCTGGCTAGCACTGTGTAACACTGTAGCATTGATGGGATGGGAGGAGCCTGCTGGCTAGCACTGTGTAACACTGTAGCATTGATGGGATGGGAGGAGCCTGCTGGCTAGCAGTGTGTAACACTGTAGCATTGATGGGATGGGAGGAGCCTGCTGGCTAGCACTGTGTAACACTGGAGCATTGATGGGATGGGAGGAGCCTGCTGGCTAGCACTGTGTAACACTGTAGCATTGATGGGATGGGAGGAGCCTGCTGGCTAGCACTGTGTAACACTGTAGCATTGATGGGATGGGAGGAGCCTGCTGGCTAGCACTGTGTAACACTGTAGCATTGATGGGATGGGAGGAGCCTGCTGGCTAGCACTGTGTAACACTGTAGCATTGATGGGATGGGAGGAGCCTGCTGGCTAGCACTGTGTAACACTGTAGCATTGATGGGATGGGAGGAGCCTGCTGGCTAGCACTGTGTAACACTGTAGTGTTGGTAGTTTTACTATGTTACACACAGAGTGGACAAAACATTAGGAACACCTGCACTTTCCATGACAGCCTGACCAGGTGAATCCAGGTGAAAGATATGATCCCTTATTGATGTCACTTGTTAAATCCACTTCACTCAGTGTAGATGAAGAGGAGGAGACGGGTTAAAGAAGGATGGTCATTTGTCTGGCGTTCACGTATTTTTTTGAGAATTGATGGACTACAGTAAGCTGATAGCCAAGCATTGAGAAATAGCAGTCAGGTCTGGTCAGCACTCTTAAATCACAGGGTTTGGCTTTCCTTAGAGCTGAACAACAGCAGGTCAAACCTCTAGAAAACGGATCACGAGGTGGACAGAACTTTCCTCAGAGCTGAACAACAGCAGGTCAAACCTCTAGAAAACGGATCACGAGGTGGACAGAACTTTCCTCAGAGCTGAACAACAGCAGGTCAAACCTCTAGAAAACGGATCACGAGGTGGACAGAACTTTCCTCAGAGCTGAACTACAGCAGGTCAAACCTCTAGAAAACAGACCACGAGGTGGACAGAACTTTCCCAAGAGCTCAACTACAGCAGGTCAAACCTCTAGAACACGGACCACGAGGTGGACAGAACCTTCCTCAGTGAGAGCTGAACTACAGCAGGCCAAACCTCTAGAAAACGGATCACGAGGTGGACAGAACTTTCCCCAGAGAGAGCTGAACTACAGCAGGTCAAACCTCTAGAAAACAGACCACGAGGTGGACAGAACTTTCCCAAGAGCTCAACTACAGCAGGTCAAACCTCTAGAAAACAGACCACGAGGTGGACAGAACTTTCCCAAGAGCTCAACTACAGCAGGTCAAACCTCTAGAAAACGGACCACGAGGTGGACAGAACGAGGTCTAAAAAGCAGTGAGACCAACATCCATTCGTCAGTCAGTACCTCCACTTTCCTTCCATCCCTGTGTGTGTGTGTGTGTGTGTGTCTCTCAATACCTCCAGTTTCTTTCCGTCCTCGTCGTAGACGGTCATGGTGACCTCGACATTCTTGGGGGTGGACTTGCTGCCTTTATCAAACTCTCCCTGAACCAGGGTTACGTAGATATCGTTACGCACGTCACCTGAGGGGAAACAAAACAGGCTTATGAGTACACACACACACCTCACTGACAAAGGGTCGTGTCCTGACTGTAGACCTGCATGCTGAACGTGGACCTCACTGACAAAGGGTCGTGTCCTAACTGTAGACCTGCATGCTGAACGTGGACCTCACTGACAAAGGGTCGTGTCCTAACTGTAGACCTGCATGCTGAACGTGGACCTCACTGACAAAGGGTCGTGTCCTAACTGTAGACCTGCATGCTGAACGTGGACCTCACTGACAAAGGGTCGTGTCCTAACTGTAGACCTGCATGCTGTACGTGGACCTCACTGACAAAGGGTCGTGTCCTAACTGTAGACCTGCATGCTGAACGTGGACCTCACTGACAAAGGGCCGTGTCCCAATTTGGCCCCAAGTCAGACTAGGACCATATATAGAGTCTAACACCGGTGTGAATGTCACAGTGGAAAGAGGGCATGGTACTATCAATCAATCAATTAATCAAATGTATTTATAAAGCCCTTCGTACATCAGCTGATATCTCAAAGTGCTGTACAGAAACCCAGCCTAAAACCCCAAACAGCAAGCAATGCAGGTGTAGAAGCACGGTGGCTAGGAAAAACTCCCTAGAAAGGCCAGAACTCTAGGAAGAAACCTAGAGAGGAACCAGGCTATGAGGGGTGGCCAGTCCTCTTCTGGCTGTGCCGGGTGGAGATTATAGCAGAATATGGCCAATATGTTCAAATGTTCATAAATGACCAGCAGGGTCAAATAATAATAATCACAGTGGTTGTAGAGGGTGCAACAGGTCAGCACCTCAAGAGTAAATGTCCGTTCAGCGTTAGAGACAGTAGGTGTGGTAGAGAGGGAGAAAACTACCTGGCCTGACGATATCTGAATGGATCATGATGCTACCTGGTATGACGATATCTGAATGGATCATGATGCTACCTGGTATGACGATCTCTGAAAGGATCATGATGCTACCTGGTATGATGATCTCTGAATGGATCATGATGCTACCTGGTATGACGATCTCTGAAAGGATCATGAGGAACCTGCCCTGACGATCTCTGAAAGGATCATGATGCTACCTGGTATGACGATATCTGAATGGATCATGATGCTACCTGGTATGACGATCTCTGAATGGATCATGATGCTACCTGGTATGACGATCTCTGAATGGATCATGATGCTACCTGGTATGACGATCTCTGAATGGATCATGATGCTACCTGGCATGATGATCTCCGGGAAGCCCATCTTGCGGGCCACGGCTGTGGAACGGTCAACCAGGTGAGGGAAGTCCTTCCTGATCTGATGGATATCACCCGGAAGCAGTTTCAGAGTCACCCACAGACCTGGGAACAGAGAGGGAGGGGAGTAGAGACCGTTGTTAAGGAAGCTACTACCAACATATGACGATCTCAACAGACCTGGGAACAGGGAGGGAGGGGAGTAGAGACCGTTGTTAAGGAAGCTACTACCAACATATGACGATCTCAACAGACCTGGGAACAGGGAGGGAGGGACTAGAGACCGTTGTTAAGGAAGCTACTACCAACATATGACGATCTCAACAGACCTGGGAACAGAGAGGGAGGGGAGTAGAGACCGTTGTTAAGGAAGCTACTACCAACATATGACGATCTCAACAGACCTGGGAACAGGGAGGGAGGGACTAGAGACCGTTGTTAAGGAAGCTACTACCAACATATGACGATCTCAACAGACCTGGGAACAGGGAGGGAGGGACTAGAGACCGTTGTTAAGGAAGCTACTACCAACATATGACGATCTCAACAGACCTGGGAACAGGGAGGGAGGGACTAGAGACCGTTGTTAAGGAAGCTACTACCAACATATGACGATCTCAACAGACCTGGGAACAGAGAGGGAGGGAGTAGAGACCGTTGTTAAGGAAGCTATTACCAACATATGAAGATCTCAACAGACCTGGGAACAGGGAGGGAGGGACTAGAGACCGTTGTTAAGGAAGCTACTACCAACATATGACGATCTCAGTGGGAACCTCCAGTCGGTATGACAACCAAGACTAATTGCCGGAGGTCAAGGAGTCTAAATTTGTCAGCTGGAGACAAGTCACACAATGTTTTCTACTTCAGGAAAATGACCCTTCCGAGTTTATGAAGAGGTGTTTCTATGGTAACTAAACGTAGTTTTACAGTGTTCCACATATAAAACCTGAAAACATCCTGCAGTTAATTCTGTTCATCTGGTCAGTGTGTAACTGCTTCCTTCAGGTAATATGGGTCATATCAGACACAACATTTACATCGTTCTGAAACACAACACAGAGCTGGAACATCCTCAGGTCATTTGGCCTGTAGACCGAGGTTGCATCCCAATTGGCCCCCCTAATCCCTATGGAATAGGCAATTGCGCCCCCTTATTCCCTATGAAGTGCACTACTTTTGACCAGGGCCCGTAGTTCACTATGTATGAAAAAGAGGTGACGTTTGAAACACAGTCAGAGAGACAGTGGGACCTGTCAACAGAGGAGGTCAGTCTGTCTGAGGGTCTGTCTCCTCTTAAACCAAATGGACCAATATGTGGTGATGATATACTGGGTCTGGAGTGATGATATACTGGGTCTGTAGCTCACGGCACAAAACCTCATTACTACAGAACTGTCTTTAATTGGTTCATGTTGCATAGGCTTATGTTATTTAAAGTCAAAACGTCTGAGAGGTAGATCTGGGCTTGAATTTTGACTCAGAAAGGGAACAGCCAGCCACCCTCCTCTCCTCTCCTCTCCTCTCCTCTCCTCTCTCCTCTTCCTCCTCTCTCCTCTCCTCTCCTCTCCTCTGACTGTTGAAAGGTCCATAATAAAGGCTGTGTATCTCCTTGGCACACACACACACACACACACACACACAACACCTACCTACACACAGACACCGCTGAGTCCTCACTGTGCTCTGTGTATCTCCTTGGCGACACACACAACACCTACCCACACACACACACACCGCTGAGTCCTCACTGTGCTCTGTGTATCTCCTTGGCGACACACACAACACCTACCCACACACACACACACACACCGCTGAGTCCTCACTGTGCTCTGTGTATCTCCTTGGCAACACACACACACACAACACCTACCCACCCACACACACCGCTGAGTCCTCACTGTGCTCTGTGTGATTCCTTGACCAGGGATGACCGAGTGGATCTGACCTCTACTTCATTCAACATGACAACACCACAGAGGCTGTTCTCCTCCCTCTACAAAACCCTCTTCAGGTGGTCTGGGGTCTAAAGCCATTCAACATGACAACACCACAGAGGCTGTTCTTCTCCCTCTACAAAACCCTCCTTCAGGTGGTCTGGGGTCTAAAGCCATTCAACATGACAACACCACAGAGGCTGTTCTCCTCCCTCTACAAAACCCTCTTCAGGTGGTCTGGGGTCTAAAGCCATTCAACATGACAACACCACAGAGGCTGTTCTACTAAAGCATGACATGTCAATCCAAGAGCTGTTACTAACACATGTACAGTATTGGAAAATGGCCCGTCGCCTCCCTCTACAAAACCCCTTCAGGTGGTCTGGGGTCTACTAAAGCCATGTCAATCCAAGAGCTGGCTAACCATCGCCAGTCCCGGGGCCCCGGGGCCCGTCGCCCGTCTTCAGGGGTCTGGGCCCGTCGCCCGGCCGGGCCCCGGGGCCCGTCGCCCGAGGCCCCGGGGCCCGTCGCCCGTCCCGGGCCCCGGGGCCCTCGCCCCTTCGGGCCCGGGGCCCGTCGGTCCCGGGCCCCGGGGCCCGTCGCCCAACATCTTCAGGCCCAGGGCCCGTCGCCCCGTCTTCAAGGCCCCGGGGCCCGTCGCCCAGGTGGTCAGGCCCCGGGGCCCGTCGCCCGTCTTCAGGCCCCGGGGCCCGTCGCCCGTCTTCAGGCCCCGGGGCCCGTCGCCCCGTCTTCAGGCCCCGGGGCCCGTCGCCCCGTCTTCAGGCCCCGGGGCCCGTCGCCCCGTCCCGGGGCCCGTCGCCCCGTCTTCAGGCCCCGGGGCCCCGTCGCCCTCTTCAGGCCCCGGGCCCGTCGCCCGTCGTCAGGCCCCGGGCCCGTCGCCCCGTCGTCAGGCCCCGGGGCCCGTCGCCCTTCGTCAGGCCCCGGGGCCCGTCGCCCGTCGTCAGGCCCCGGCCCGGCCCTTAGTCGCCCCGGGCCCGTCGCCCGGGCCCCGTCAGCCCCGGGCCCGTCGTCCCTTAGTCAGGCCCCCCGGGCCCGTCGCCTTAGTCAGACCCGGGCCCGTCGTCCCCTTAGTCAGACCCCGGGCCCGTCGTCCTTTAGTCAGACCCCGGGCCCGTCGTCCTTTAGTCAGACCCCGGGCCCGTCGTCCTTAGTCAGACCCCAGGCCCGTCGTCCTTTAGTCAGACCCCAGGCCCGTCATCCTTTAGTCAGACCCCAGGCCCGTCGTCCTTTAGTCAGACCCCAGGCCCGTCGTCCTTTAGTCAGACCCCAGGCCTGTCGTCCTTTAGTCAGACCCCAGGCCTGTCGTCCTTTAGTCAGACCCCAGGCCTGTCATATCATTCCTCCCTGCACAGTAACTTTAAAATGTTCTTTGTGATTGGCCTCCTCCGACCAAATACCTCAGTCATACTGTATTCTATATCATACTGTATTCTGTATCATACTGTATTCTATATCATACTGTATTCTATATCATACTGTATTCTGTATCATACTGTATTCTATATCATACTGTATTCTATATCATACTGTATTCTATATCATACTGTATTCTATATCATACTGTATTCTATATCATACTGTATTCTATATCATACTGTATTCTATATCATACTGTATTCTGTATCATACTGTATTCTGTATCATACTGTATTCTGTATCATACTGTATTCTATATCATACTGTATTCTGTATCATACTGTATTCTATATCATACTGTATTCTATATCATACTGTATTCTGTATCATACTGTATTCTGTATCATACTGTATTCTTTATCATACTGTATTCTATATCATACTGTATTCTATATCATACAGTAACGTCACCCAACAGAACCTCCCTGCCCTCTCACAGTACCACTCCAAGCATCTCACCCCCCACCTCCCTGTACATTAACTTTACCTTGTCCCTTGTGGTTGACCTCCTTCATGACCTTGTTGATGACGGTCTGGAGAAAGTCGCTCTCCCCCGCCACCCTGGTTGAAAAACGGGAGATGTTCAGTTGCCTGTGGCGAAGCACAGCATCATCCAACGCTAGCCTGTAGTAGGCACATGACAGGAACAACACCAGAGAGAGAGGAGAGGAGGAGGAGGAGGGCAGAGGAGAGAGCAGAGCAGAGGACCTCCCTAGGGCAGAGAGGAGAGTAGGGCAGAGAAGAGAGTAGGGCAGAGAGAGAGCAGAGGAGACATTAAGAGAGAGCAGAGGAGAGGAGAAGAGAGACAGGAGAGGAGGAGAGAGAGCAGAGGAGAGGAGGAGAGAGAGCAGAGGAGAGGAGGAGAGAGAGAGCAGAGGAGGAGGAGAAGAGAGAGCAGAGGAGAGGAGGAGATGTCAGGAGAGAGAGAGTCAGAGAGCAGATCAAGAAGAGAGCAGCCTGGAGTAGGCAGATGAGAGGAAGAGAGAGCAGAGGAGAGGAGGAGAGAGAGCAGGGAGAGGAGAGAGAGAGCAGAGGAGAGGAGGAGAGAGAGCAGAGGAGAGGAGAGAGAGAGCGAGCAGAGAGAGGAGAGAGGAGAGAGAGAGAGAGAGAGCAGGAAAAGGAGAGGAGAGGAGAGAGAGCAGAGGAGAGGAGAAGCCTGGAGCACAGAGGAGAGGAGAAGAGAGAGCAGAGGAGAGAGAGAGAGAGAGGAGAAGAGTCAGAGGAGCAGAGGAGAGGAGAGAGAGAGAAGAGAGGGCAGAGGAGAGAGAGAGAGAGAGAGAGAGAGAGAAGAGGAGAAGAGAGAGCAGAGGAGAGAGAGAGCAGGAGAAGAGAGAGGGAGAGAGGAGAGAGAGAGAAGAGAGAGAGAGGAGGAGAGGGAGAGCAGAGAAGAGAGAGCAGAGGAGAGAGAGAGAGAGGAGAAGAGAGAGAGAGAGAGAGGAGAGAGAGAGAGGCAGAGGAGAGGAGAGAGAGAGGAGAGAGAAGAGAGAGCAGAGAGAGCAGAGAAGAGAGAGCAGAGGAGAGGAGAAGAGAGAGTCAGAGGAGAAGAGAAGAGGAGAGAGAGAAGAGAAGAGAGAGAGAGAGAGAGAGAGAGAAGAGAGGCAGAGAGAGAAGAGAGAGAGAGAAGAGAGAGAGCAGAGGAGAGAGAGAAGAGAGAGAGCAGAGGAGAAGCAGAAGAGAGAGAGAAGAGAAGAGAGAGCAGAGGAGAGGAGAGAGAGACAGGAGGAGTCAGAGAGCAGAGAGAGAGGAGAAGAGAGAGCAGAGGAGAGAGAAGAGAAGAAGAGAGAGAGCAGAGAAGAGAGAGCAGAGGAGAAGAGAGAGCAGAGAGAGAGAGAGAGCAGAGGAGAGCAGAGGAGAGGAGAAGAGAGAGCAGAGGAGAGAAGAGAAGAGAGGGCAGAGGAGAGAGAAGAGAGAGCAGAGGAGAGGAGAAGAGAGCAGAGAGAGAGCAGAGGAGAGAGAGAGAGAGAGAGCAGAGGAGAGAGAGCAGAGGAGAGGAGAAGAGAAGAGAGAAGAGAAGAGAGAGCAGAGGAGAAGAGAAGAGAGAGGAGAGGATCAGAAGAGAGAGAGAAGAGATAGCAGAGGAGAAGAGAGATCAGAGAAGAGATTCTAGAGCAGACTGTAGAGAGAGAGAGAGAAGAGAGAGCAGAGGATACAGATTCAGAGGAGAAGAGAGAAGAGAGAGAGAAGAGAGAGCAGAGGAGAGGAGAAGAGAGAAGAGAAGAGAAGAGAGAGCAGAGGAGAGAGAGAAGAGAGAGCAGAAGAGAGAGAAAGAAGAGAAGAGAGAGAGAGGAGAAGAGAGAGAGAGGAGAAGAGAGAGAGAGCAGAGAGAGAGAGAGAGGAGAGCAGAGAGAGAGAAGAGAGAGAGAGAGAGCCAGAAGAGAAGAGAAGAGAGAAGAGAAGAGAGAGCAGAGAGAGGAGAAGAGAGAGCCAGAGGCAGAGGAGAGAGAGGAGAGGAGCAGAGAAGAGAAGAGAGGAGAGCGAGAAGAGAAAGCAGAGAAGAGAGAGAGAAAGAGACCAGAGAGAGAGAAGAGAGAGAGAGAGAGAGGAGAAGAGAGAGCAGAGCAGAGGAGAGAGAGAGCAGAGGAGAGAGAAGAGAGAGCAGAGAGAGAGGAGGAGAGAGAGAGCAGAGAGAGCAGAGAGAGGAGAGAGAGAGCAGAGGAGAAGAGAGAGCAGAGGAGAGAGGAGAGAGAGCAGAGGAGAGGAGAGAGAGAGAGCAGAGGAGAGGAGAAGAGAGAGAGAGGAGAAGAGAGAGAGAGGAGAGGAAGAGAGAGCAGAGGAGAGGAGAGAGAGAGGAGAGAGGGAGAGGAGAAGAGGGGAGAGGAGAGAGAAGAGGAGCAGAGGAGAAGAGAAGAGAGAGCAGAGAGAGAGAGAGGAGAGGAGAGAGAGGAGAGAGAGAGCAGAGAGAGAGAGGAGAGAGAGAGAGAGAGAGAGAGAGAGCAGAGAGAGAGAGAGAGAAGAGAGAGGAGAAGAGAGAGAGAGGAGGGCAGAGGAGAGAGGAGAGGAGAGAGAAGAGAGAGCAGAGGAGAGGAGAGGAGAGAGCAGAGGAGAGGAGAAGAGAAGAGAGAGCAGAGAGGAGAGAGAAGAGCAGAGGAGAGGAGAAGAGAGAGCAGAGGGGCAGAGGAGAGGAGAAGAGAGAGCAGAGGAGAGGAGAAGAGAGAGCAGAGGAGAGGAGAGAGAGAGAGTAGAGAGAGGAGAGAGAGAGAGAGAGAGAGGAGAAGAGAGAGCAGAGGAGAGGAGGAGAGAGAGAGAGGAGAGGAGAGAGAGAGAGGAGAGGAGAGAGAGAAGAGAGAGGCAGAGAGAGAGAGAAGCAGAGGAGAGGAGAAGAGAGAGCAGAGAGAGAGAGAAGAGAGAGAGGAGAGGAGAAGAGAGAGAGGAGAGAGAGAGAGAGAGAGAGAGAGCAGAGGAGGGCAGAGGAGAGGAGAAGAGAGAGAGGAGAGAGAGAGAGAGGCAGAGGAGAGGAGAGGAGAGAGAGAGAGAGAGAGGAGCAGAGGAGAGGAGAGAGAGAGAGGAGAGAGAGAGAGAGAGCAGAAGAGAGGAGAAGAGAGAGCAGAGAGAGAGGAGAAGAGAGGGCAGAGGAGAGGAGGAGAGCAGAGAGAGAGAAGAGAGAGCAGAGGAGAGAAGAGAGAGCAGAGGAGAGGAGAAGAGGCAGAGGAGAGGAGAAGAGAGAGCAGAGGAGCAGAGAGGGAGAGAGAGAGCAGAGGAGAGCAGAGGGAGAGAGAGAGAGGAGAGGAGAAGAGAGAGAGAGGAGAGGAGAGAGAGAGCAGAGAGAGAGAGAAGAGAGCAGAGGAGAGGAGAAGAGAGGGAGAGAGCAGAGGAGAGGAGAGAGAGCAGAGGAGAGGAGAGAGAGAGGAGAGAGGAGAGAGCAGAGAGGAGAGAGAGAGGGAGAGGAGAAGAGAGAGCAGAGGAGAGGAGGGCAGAGGAGAGGAGAAGAGAGAGCAGAGGAGAGGAGAAGAGAGAGCAGAGGAGAAGAGAGAGCAGAGGAGAGGAGAAGAGAGAGCAGAGGAGAGGAGAAGAGAGAGCAGAGGAGAGGAGAAGAGAGAGCAGAGGAGAGGAGAAGAGAGGAGAGCAGAGGAGAAGAGAGAGCAGAGGAGAGAGAAGAGAGAGCAGAGAGAGAGAGAGAGAGAGAGAGCAGAGGAGAGAGAAGAGAGAGCAGAGGAGAGAGGGCAGAGGAGAGGAGAGAGAGAGAGGAGAGAGAGCAGAGGAGAGGAGAGAGAGCAGAGGAGAGGAGAGAGAGAGAGCAGAGAGAGAGAGAGCAGAGGAGAGGAGAGAGAGAGCAGAGGAGAGGAGAGAGAGAGCAGAGGAGAGGAGAAGAGAGAGCAGAGGAGAGGAGGAGAGAGGAGAGGAGAGAGAAGAGAGAGCAGAGAGGAGGAGGAGAGAGAGAGAGGAGGAGAGAGAGAGAGGGAGCAAAGGAGAGGAGAAGAGAGAGCAGAGGAGAGGAGAGGAGAGGAGAGAGAGGAGAGAGAGCAGAGGAGAGGAGGAGAGGGAGAGAGAGCAGAGGAGAGAGAGAGCAGAGAGAGGAGAGAGAGAGCAGAGGAGAGGAGAGAGAAGAGAGAGGAGGAGAGGAGAGAGAGAAGAGAGAGCAGAGGAGAGGAGAGAGCAGAGGAGGAGAGGAGAGAGAGAGGAGAGGAGAGAGGAGAGAGAGAGCAGAGGAGAGAGAGCAGAGAGAGAGAGCAGAGGAGAGGAGGAGAGAGGAGAGAGAGAGAGAGAAGAGAGAGAGAGGAGAAGAGAGCAGAGGAGAGGAGAGAGAGAGGAGAGAGAGAGAGAGAGGAGAGAAGAGAGCAGAGGAGAGAGAGGAGAAGAGAGAGCAGAGAGAGAGGAGAAGAGAGAGCAGAGGAGAGAGAGAGAGAGAGAGAGAGAGCAGAGGAGAGGAGAAGAGAGAGCAGAGGAGAGGAGAGAAGAGAGAGGAGAGGAGAGGAGAGGAGAGAGAGCAGAGAGCAGAAGAGAGCAGAGGAGAGGAGAAGAGAGAGCAGAGGAGAGAGAGAGAGCAGAGGAGAGGAGGAGAGAGAGAGAGGAGAGGAGAGAGCAGAAGAGAGAGAGAGAGAGAGGAGAGAGAGAGAGAGCAGAGAGAGAGAGGAGGAGAGAGAGCAGAGGAGAGGAGAGGAGAGAGAAGAGAGGAGAGGAGGAGAGAGCAGAGGAGGAGGAGAGAGAGCAGGGAGGAGAAGAGAGAGCAGAGGAGAGGAGGAGAGAGAGCAGAGAGCAGAGGAGAGGAGAGAGCAGAAGAGGAGAGGAGGAGAGAGAGCAGAGGAGAGGAGGAGAGAGAGCAGAGAGAGAGGAGGAGAGAGAGCAGAGGAGAGGAGGAGAGAGAGCAGAGGAGAGGAGAGAGAGAGCAGAGGAGAGGAGGAGAGAGAGCAGAGGAGAGGAGGAGAGAGCAGAGGAGAGAGAGAGCAGAGGAGAGGAGAGAGAGAGAAGAGAGCAGAGAGAGAGGAGGAGAGAGAGCAGAGGAGAGAAACAGAGAGAGAGAGAGCAGAGAGGAGAGGAGAGAGAGAGCAGAGAGGAGAGAGAGAGAGAGAGAGCAGAGAGCAGAGGAGAGGAGGAGAGAGAGCAGAGAGAGGAGGAGAGAGAGAGCAGAGAGAGAGGAGAGAGAGCAGAGAGGCAGAGGAGAGAGAGAGAGCAGAGGAGAGGAGAGAGAGAGCAGAGGAGAAGAGAGGAGGAGAGAGAGAGCAGAGGAGGAGAGAAAGCAGAGAGAGAGGAGAGCAGAGAGGAGAGAGAGAGAGCAGAGGAGGAGGAGAGAGAGCAGAGGAGAGCAGAGAGGAGAGAGCAGAGGAGAGGAGGAGAGAGCAGAGGAGAGGAGAGAGGAGAGGAGAGGAGGAGGAGAGCAGAGGAGAGGAGAGAGCAGAGGAGAGCAGAGGAGAGAGAGAGCAGAGGAGGAGAAGAGAGCAGAGGAGAGGAGGAGAGAGCAGAGCAGAGGAGAGAGAGAGAGAGGAGGAGAGAGAGCAGAGGAGGAGGAGAGAGAGCAGAGGAGAGGAGGAGAGAGAGCAGAGGAGAGGAGAAGAGAGAGAGAGAGGAGAGAGAGAGCAGAGGAGAGGAGGAGAGAGCAGAGGAGGAGAGAGAGCAGAGGAGAGGAGAGAGAGAGAGCAGAGGAGAGGAGGAGAGAGAGCAGAGGAGAGGAGCAGAGAGAGAGGAGGCAGAGGAGAGAGGAGGAGAGCAGAGGAGAGAGGAGAGAGAGCAGAGAGGAGGAGGGAGAGCAGAGGAGGGCATAGAGAGAGAGGAGGAGAGAGGAGGGCAGAGAGAAGGAATATGTATAGTATGTTTAAGGGTAGAAATGAAGTAAATAAGAGCTTGATTAAATTAAAAAGCAGCAATAACATTGAACATGACTAACATCTCTCCGTTTCCTCTTCCTGTTGACTTTAAAGCAACTAAATATTAATAAACTGGGTTAGAAAAGGCCATTGTAACCCTGGTCGAAGTCTTTTAGGGAAAGATGTTGCCCCCGGCAACACTAGGAAGAACATGACATTATATCTCAACCTTTGTTTTAACAATGTGAGGGCCATTTCCGTCTCCAAAACGAAGCTGTTTGCCAGAGATCTCTAACCAATTATATAGTTACATCAAACAGTCCTTTATCAGGAACGGTAACTTCCTGTTTAGTTTGCCTTAGAACAGGGTCCTAGCTAAAAACTAAAGCTGCTATTCAGGAAACTACCAAAATTCATCACTACGACAGTGTGTGTGTGTGTGTGTGTGTGTGTGGAGAGGAGGAGTCTAATCCATGATGTATATTCCTAAATAGAGCTGTTAACTGAGGAGATCTGCCTACCGTGCCAACTAAACTAAACTGATTGGTAGCTACGACTGAGTTCCAAATGACACTTTTCCTTACATCCTTCACCACGTTCACTATATAGGGAATAGGGTGCCATTTGGGGTGAATAGTAGTGCACTATATAGGGAATAGGGTGCCATAGTAGTGCACTATATAGGGAATAGGATGCCATTTGGGGATGAATAGTAGTGCACTATATAGGGAATAGGGTGCCATTTGGGGGTGAATAGTAGTGCACTATATAGGGAATAGGTGCCATTTGGGCCTCGTGCTAAACCATTTCCAATTATGGAATCCTCTCAGGATCAAATGAGATCGCCTTAATTTAGTCACGGTGGAATAGTGGAGGGCCTGAGCCCCAAATGGCAACCTATTCCCTATATAGTGCACTACTATGGCACCCTATTCCCTATATAGTGCACTACTATGGCACCCTATTCCCTATATAGTGCACTACTTTAAACCTGGTCTATGTAGGTAATAGGAGAGTGTAATAAACTGCACATTAAATCAGGTGTGAAGGGTTGAAAACAACCCTGTTACCCTGTTTATAGGGTAGTAGTACACTACTTTAGACCAGGGTCTATAGGGTAGTAGTGCACTACTTTAGACCAGGGTTTATAGGGTAGTAGTGCACTACTTTAGACCAGGGTAGTACACTACTTTAGACCAGGAGCTATAGTAGTGCACTACTTTAGACCAGGGTTTATAGGGTAGTAGTGCACTACTTTAGACCAGGGTCTATAGGGTAGTAGTGCAGTACTTTAGACCAGGGTTTATAGGGTAGTAGTGCACTACTTTAGACCAGGAACCTATTAGGGTAGTAGTGCACTACTTTAGACCAGGGTTTATAGGGTAGTAGTGCACTACTTTAGACCACCAGGGCCTACTTTAGACCAGGTAGGGTAGTAGTGCACTACTTTAGACCAGGACCCAGTAGACCCTATAGGGTAGTAGTGCACTACTTTAGACCAGGGCCTATAGGGTAGTAGTGCACTACTTTAGACCAGGGTTTATAGGGTAGTAGTGCACTACTTTAGACCAGGGGTTTATAGGGTAGTAGTGCACTACTTTAGACCAGGAACCTATAGGGTAGTAGTGCACTACTTTAGACCAGGAACCTATAGGGTAGTAGTGCACTACTTTAGACCAGGACCTATAGGGTAGTAGTGCACTACTTTAGACCAGGGCCTATAGGTTAGTAGTGCACTACTTTAGACCAGGGCCTATAGGGTAGTAGTACACTACTTTAGACCAGGAACCTATTAGGGTAGTAGTACACTACTTTAGACCAGGGTCTATAGGGTAGTAGTGCACTACTTTAGACCAGGAACCTATTAGGGTAGTAGTACACTACTTTAGACCAGGGTCTATAGGGTAGTAGTGCACTATATAGGGAACGACATGCCGGCAACAAACTCTAAATATATATCTGACTGATTCCGTAAAGTCCGTGTGGAAGAGGTGAAAAGATGATTGTTGTCTATCAACAAATGACAAGCCACCGAGGTCAGACCATCTGGATGGAAAATTACTGAGGATAATAGTGGACGATATTGCCACTTCCAATATGCCACATCTTCCATTTAAGCCTAGTAGAGAGTGTGTGTCCTCAGGCCTGGAGGGAAGCTCCAGTCATTCCCCTCCATACGAATAGTAAAGACCCATTTACTGGCTCAAATAGACAACCAATCACACAAAACAACCAAAACCTTATGCAACTGTGGAGAGACACAAACAAAAGGTAGAGACACACACATACATTGTAATATTGTCGTATGGTTGGTATTACACATTTTGTATTGTAGATATGTAGTGGTGTAATAATGTTATATGTTGTGCTTAGACCCAAGGAAGTGTAGCTGCTGCCTTGACAGGAACTAATGGGGATCCAGAATAAACCCCAGGAAGAGTAGCTGCTGCCTTGGCAGGAACTAATGGGGATCCATAATAAACCCCAGGAAGAGTAACTGCTGCCTTGGCAGGAACTAATGGGGATCCACAATAAACCTCAGGAAGAGTAGCTGCTGCCTTGGCAGGACCTAATGGGGATCCATAATAAACCCCAGGAAGAGTAGCTGCTGCCTTGGCAGGAACTAATGGGGATCCATAATAAAACCCCAGGAAGAGTGGCTGCTGCCTTGGCAGGAACTAATGGGGATCGATAATAAACCCCAGGAAGAGTAGCTGCTGCCTTGGCAGGAACTAATGGGGATCCATAATAAACCCCAGGAAGAGTAGCTGCTGCCTTGGCAGGAACTAATGGGGATCCATAATAAACCCCAGGAAGAGTAGCTGCTGCCTTGGCAGGAACTAATGGGGATCCATAATAAACCCCAGGAAGAGTAGCTGCTGCCTTGGCAGGAACTAATGGGGATCCACAATAAACCCCAGGAAGAGTAGCTGCTGCCTTGGCAGGAACTAATGGGGATCCATAATAAACCCCAGGAAGAGTAGCTGCTGCCTTGGCAGGAACTAATGGGGATCCACAATAAACCCCAGGAAGAGTAGCTGCTGCCTTGACAGGAACTAATGGGGATCCATAATAAACCTCAGGAAGAGTAGCTGCTGCCTTGGCAGGAACTAATGGGGATCCTTAATAAACCCCAGGAAGAGTAGCTGCTGCCTTGGCAGGACCTAATGTATGACCCTAACATAGACATTATGTTCTGGTCCATAGAGGTCAGAGTACGACCCTAACACAGACATTATGTTCTGGTCCATAGAGGTCCATTATGTTCTGGTCCATAGAGGTCAGAGTACGACCCTAACACAGACATTATGTTCTGGTCCATAGAGGCCAGAGTACTACCCTAACATAGACTAATGTTCTGGTCCATAGACCTCCAGTATGTTCTGGTCCATAGACCTCCAGTATGTTCTGGTCCATAGACCTCCAGTATGTTCTGGTCCATAGAGATCCCACCATAGACCTCCAGTATGTTCTGGCCCATAGAGATCCTACCATAGACCTCCAGTATGTTCTGGTCCATAGAGGTCCAGTATGTTCTGGTCCATAGAGGTCCATTATGTTCTGGTCCATAGAGGTCCATTATGTTCTGGTCCATAGAGGTCCATTATGTTCTGGTCCATAGAGGTCCATTATGTTCTGGTCCATAGAGGTCCATTATGTTATGGTCCATAGAGGTCCTACCATAGACCTCCAGTATGTTCTGGTCCATTAAGGTCCTACCATAGACCTCCAGTATGTTCTGATCCATAGAGGTCCTACCATAGACCTCCAGTATGTTCTGGTCCAGAGGTCCCACCATAGACCTCCATTATGTTCTGGTCCATAGAGGTCCATTATGTTCTGGTCCATAGAGGTCCATTATGTTCTGGTCCATAGAGGTCCCACCATAGACCTCCAGTATGTTCTGGTACATAGAGGTCCTACCATAGACCTCCAGTATGTTCTGGTCCATAGAGGTCCCACCATAGACCTCCATTATGTTCTGGTCCATAGAGGTCCCACCATAGACCTCCATTATGTTCTGGTCCATAGAGGTCCATTATGTTCTGGTCCATAGAGATCCATTATGCTCTGGTCCATAGAGGTCCATTATGTTCTGGTCCATAGAGGTCCATTATGTTCTGGTCCATAGACCTCCAGTATGTTCTGGTCCATAGACCTCCAGTATGTTCTGGTCCATAGACCTCCAGTATGTTCTGGTCCATAGACCTCCAGTATGTTCTGGTCCATAGACCTCCAGTATGTTCTGGTCCATAGACCTCCAGTATGTTCTGGTCCATAGACCTCCAGTATGTTCTGGTCCATAGAGATCCCACCATAGACCTCCAGTATGTTCTGGTCCATAGAGGTCCATTATGTTCTGGTCCATAGAGGTCCATTATGTTCTGGTCCATAGATCTCCAGTATGTTCTGGTCCATAGAGGTCCATTATGTTCTGGTCCATAGAGGTCCATTATGGTCTGGTCCATAGAGGTCCATTATGGTCTGGTCCATAGAGGTCCCACCATAGACCTCCAGTATGTTCTGGTCCATAGACCTCCAGTATGTTCTGGTCCATAGACCTCCAGTATGTTCTGGTCCATAGACCTCCAGTATGTTCTGGTCCATAGACCTCCAGTATGTTCTGGTCCATAGACCTCCAGTATGTTCTGGTCCATAGACCTCCAGTATGTTCTGTTCCATAGACCTCCAGTATGTTCTGGTCCATAGACCTCCAGTATGTTCTGGTCCATAGACCTCCAGTATGTTCTGGTCCATAGAGGTCCTACCATAGACCTCCAGTATGTTCTGGTCCATAGAGGTCCTACCATAGAGGTCCAGTATGTTCTGGTCCATAGAGGTCCAGTATGTTCTGGTCCATAGAGGTCCAGTATGTTCTGGTCCATAGAGGTCCTACCATAGAGGTCCAGTATGTTCTGGTCCATAGAGGTCCAGTATGTTCTGGTCCATAGAGGTCCTACCATAGAGGTCCAGTATGTTCTGGTCCATAGAGGTCCAGTATGTTCTGGTCCATAGAGGTCCTACCATAGAGGTCCAGTATGTTCTGGTCCATAGAGGTCCAGTATGTTCTGGTCCATAGAGGTCCCACCATGAACTCCATTATGTTCTGGTCCATATGTGTTGTGTTTATAGAACATCTCCCCCATGATCAAGTAGGAACAGAGACATCGACACGGGTTTTATGACATAGTGCACTGTGTTATGGTGATGTAATGGACGAGAGAGAGTGTGTGTTATTCATATTTCATACTCACGGCTGGAAGGGGATGAAATACTGCTTGTCCTCATCATCCATCTTGCCTGTTATGATGTCAGTCACATCCATTACTGTTAGAGACAGGACATATAGTATAGAAGGTCAATGCTATAGCAGTCTGTTACTGATAGAGACATATAGTATAGAAGGTCAATGCTATAGCAGTCTGTTACTGGTAGAGGCGGGACATATAGTATAGAAGGTCAATGATATAGCAGTCTGTTACTGGTAGAGACGGGACATATAGTATAGAAGGTCAATGCTATAGCAGTCTGTTACTGATAGAGACATATAGTATAGAAGGTCAATGCTATAGCAGTCTGTTACTGATAGAGACAGGACATATAGTATAGAAGGTCAATGCTATAGCAGTCTGTTACTGATAGAGACATATAGTATAGAAGGTCAATGCTATAGCAGTCTGTTACTGATAGAGACATATAGTATAGAAGGTCAATGCTATAGCAGTCTGTTACTGTTAGACAGGCCATATAGTATAGAAGATCAATGATATAGCAGTCTGTTACTGATAGAGACAGGACATATAGTATAGAAGGTCAATGCTATAGCAGTCTGTTACTGATAGAGACATATAGTATAGAAGATCAATGCTATAGCAGTCTGTTACTGTTAGACAGGACATATAGTATAGAAGATCAATGCTATAGCAGTCTGTTACTGTTAGACAGGACATATAGTATAGAAGGTCAATGCTATAGCAGTCTGTTACTGGTAGAGGCGGGACATATAGTATAGAAGGTCAATGATATAGCAGTCTGTTACTGATAGAGACATATAGTATAGAAGGTCAATGCTATAGCAGTCTGTTACTGATAGACAGGCCATATAGTATAGAAGATCAATGCTATAGCAGTCTGTTACTGGTAGAGACGGGACATATAGTATAGAAGGTCAATGCTATAGCAGTCTGTTACTGATAGAGACATATAGTATAGAAGGTCAATGCTATAGCAGTCTGTTACTGGTAGAGACGGGACATATAGTATAGAAGGTCAATGCTATAGCAGTATGTTACTGGTAGAGATGGGACATATAGTATAGAAGGTCAATGCTATAGCAGTCTGTTACTGATAGAGACATATAGTATAGAAGGTCAATGCTATAGCAGTCTGTTACTGGTAGAGACGGGACATATAGTATAGAAGGTCAATGATATAGCAGTCTGTTACTGATAGAGACATATAGTATAGAAGGTCAATGCTATAGCAGTCTGTTACTGATAGACAGGCCATATAGTATAGAAGATCAATGCTATAGCAGTCTGTTACTGGTAGAGACGGGACATATAGTATAGAAGGTCAATGCTATAGCAGTCTGTTACTGTTAGAGACAGAACATATAGTATAGAAGGTCAATGCTATAGCAGTCTGTTACTGATAGAGACAGAGAGGAATGTTAACACAAACAGACCGGTACCCAGGCTAGTTCCAGTAGTCTCTGTTACTGATAGAGACAGAGGAATGTTAGCACAAACAGACCGGTTCCCAGGCTAGTTCCAGTAGTCTCTGGGTTTAAAGACACGGCCGGTTTACCTGCCACTCCAAAAGGTCTCCTCAGCCCAGAGGTCAGCTTCTTGGTGTTGTTGTCACGTAGCTCCATCCGTCCGACTCTAACGATCTGGCACACAAAGCTGATCTTCTCTCTCTTTAAATCCTCACTGCCAAGGTCCTGGGGGGGAGAACGACGACAACCAATAGACTCAGTGGTGGTGTATTGGGAGGAGCAAAACCACCCTGGTGTACCTGTAAACGTCTTGTATTCCTACACAACTTCAGTTACAAATCGGGAAACAAATCATTTATACTGATCAAATAATAGAAACACAACATTACAACAATTGTGTAATGATGATGCTGTTTAAATCAGTGTGTTGATATGCCACACCTGACAAATGGTTTAACTGGTCAAAGGAGAAGTCGCTCACTAACAGAGATGTAAACAGGTTTTTTTGTGCCAATGGAACATTTCTGGGATATTTTATTTCAGCGCATGAAACATGGGACCAACACTTCATTTATTTTTTCATTGTAGATAGAAGTGGGGGGGGGGTGCACATTTTAGTTGTTGCTCTAGTACTACACACCTGGATGAAAGCTAGATGAAAGAGATGAGTTGAACGGGATGTGTCGGGAACAACAAACAAACCCCCCTTTAAGTCCCCAGGACCAGGATGAGGAAACACTGAGAAAGAGTGAAGCTATTCCATATTACCACGGAGCTGCAGTATGACCACGGAACTACGCTACAGTATGACCACGGAGCTGCAGTATGACCACGGAGCTACAGTATGACCACGGAGCTGCGCTGCAGTATGACCACGGAACTATGCTAGTGTTACCACAGAGCTGCGCTGCAGTATGACCACGGAGCTGCGCTGCAGTATGACCACGGAACTACGCTACAGTATGACCACGGAGCTGCAGTATGACCACGGAGCTACAGTATGACCACGGAGCTGCGCTGCAGTATGACCACGGAACTATGCTAGTGTTACCACAGAGCTGCGCTGCAGTATGACCACGGAGCTGCGCTGCAGTATGACCACGGAACTACGCTACAGTATGACCACGGAGCTGCAGTATGACCACGGAGCTACAGTATGACCACGGAGCTGCGCTGCAGTATGACCACGGAACTATGCTAGTGTTACCACAGAGCTACGCTGCAGTATGACCACGGAGCTACAGTGTTACCACGGCGCTACAGTGTTACCACGGAGCTACAGTGTTACCACGGAGCTAGTGTTACCACGGAGCTGCAGTATGACCACGGAGGTACAGTGTTACCACGGAGCTGCAGTATGACCACAGAGCTGCAGTGTTACCACGGAGCTGCAGTATGACCACGGAGCTACAGTGTTACCACGGAGCTGCAGTATGACCACAGAGCTACAGTGTTACCACGGAGTTACAGTATGACCACGGAGCTACGCTGCAGTATGACCGCAGAGCTACAGTGTTACCACGGAGCTGCAGTATGACCACGGAGCTACAGTGTTACCACGGAGCTACGCTGCAGTATGACCACGGAGCTAGTGTTACCACGGAGCTACAGTGTTACCACGGAGCTGCAGTATGACCACGGAGCTACGCTGCAGTATGACCACAGAGCGACGCTGCAGTATGACCACGGAGCTGCAGTATGACCACGGAGCTACGCTGCAGTATGACCACAGAGCGACGCTGCAGTATGACCACGGAGCTGCAGTATGACCACGGAGCTGCAGTATGACCACGGAGCTACAGTATGACCACGGAGCTACATTGTTACCACGGAGCTGCAGTATGACCACGGAGCTATGCTGCAGTATGACCACGGAGCTATGCTGCAGTATGACCACGGAGCTATGCTGCAGTATGACCACGGAGCGACGCCTTGGTAACAGTACTGCCCAACACAGTGAATGAGTCAGTATTACCTTGGTAACAGTACTGCCCAACACAGTGAATTAATGAGTCAGTATTACCTTGGTAACAGTACTTCCCGAGTGTTCCTTTACACTACACCCCCTGCAGCAGTAACACCACCAGGCTGATCTGTTTATTAGGCTGCAGCAGTAACACCACCAGGCTGATCTGTTTATTAGGCCGCAGCAGTAACAACACCAGGCTGATCTGTTTATTAGGCTGCAGCAGTAACACCACCACCACCAGGCTGATCTGTTTATTAGGCTGCAGCAGTACCACCACCAGGCTGATCTGTTTTTAGACTGCAGCAGTAACACCACCAGGCTGATCTGTTTATTAGGCTGCAGCAGTAACACCACCAGGCTGATCTGTTTATTAGGCTGCAGCAGTAACACCACCAGGCTGATCTGTTTATTAGACTGCATCAGTAACACCACCAGGCTGATCTGTTTATTAGGCTACAGCAGTAACACCACCAGGCTGATCTGTTTATTAGACTGCAGCAGTACCACCACCAGGCTGATCTGTTTATTAGGCTGCAGCAGTAACACCACCAGGCTGATCTGTTTATTAGGCTGCAGCAGTAACACCACCACCACCAGGCTGATCTGTTTATTAGGCTGCAGCAGTAACACCACCAGGCTGATCTGTTTATTAGGCTGCAGCAGTACCACCACCAGGCTGATCTGTTTATTAGGCTGCAGCAGTAACACCAACACCACCAGGCTGATCTGTTTATTAGGCTGCAGCAGTAACACCACCAGGCTGATCTGTTTATTAGGCTGCAGCAGTAACACCACCAGGTTGATCTGTTTTTAGACTTCAGCAGTAACACCACCAGGCTGGTCTGTTTATTAGGCTGCAGCAGTAACACCACCAGGCTGATCTGTTTATTAGGCTACAGCAGTAACACTACAGGCTGATCTGTTTATTAGACTGCAGCAGTACCACCACCAGGCTGATCTGTTTATTAGGCTGCAGCAGTAACACCACCAGGCTGATCTGTTTATTAGGCTGCAGCAGTAACACCACCACCACCAGGCTGATCTGTTTATTAGGCTGCAGCAGTAACACCACCAGGCTGATCTGTTTATTAGGCTGCAGCAGTACCACCACCAGGCTGATCTGTTTATTAGGCTGCAGCAGTAACACCAACACCACCAGGCTGATCTGTTTATTAGGCTGCAGCAGTAACACCACCAGGCTGATCTGTTTATTAGGCTGCAGCAGTAACACCACCAGGTTGATCTGTTTTTTAGACTTCAGCAGTAACACCACCAGGCTGGTCTGTTTATTAGGCTGCAGCAGTAACACCACCAGGCTGATCTGTTTATTAGGCTACAGCAGTAACACTACAGGCTGATCTGTTTATTAGACTGCAGCAGTACCACCACCAGGCTGATCTGTTTATTAGGCTGCAGCAGTAACACTACAGGCTGATCTGTTTATTAGACTGCAGCAGTAACACCACCAGGCTGATCTGTTTATTAGGCTACAGCAGTAACACTACAGGCTGATCTGTTTATTAGACTGCAGCAGTAACACCACCAGGCTGATCTGTTTATTAGGCTACAGAAGTAATACCACCAGGCTGATCTGTTTATTAGACTGCAGCAGGAACACCACCAGGCTGATCTGTTTATTAGGCTGCAGCAGGAACACCACCAGGCTGATCTGTTTATTAGGCTGCAGCAGGAACACCACCAGGCTGATCTGTTTTTTTAGACTGCAGCAGTAACACCACCAGGCTGATCTGTTTTTTAGACTGCAGCAGTAACACCACCAGGCTGATCTGTTTATTAGGCTGCAGCAGGAACACCACCAGGCTGATCTGTTTATTAGGCTGCAGCAGTTACACCACCAGGCTGATCTGTTTATTAGGCTGCAGCAGTAACACCACCAGGCTGATCTGTTTATTAGGCTGCAGCAGGAACACCACCAGGCTGATCTGTTTATTAGGCTGCAGCAGGAACACCAGCAGGCTGATCTGTTTTTAGACTGCAGCAGTAACACCACCAGGCTGATCTGTTTTTAGACTGCAGCAGTAACACCACCAGGCTGATCTGTTTATTAGGCTGCAGCAGTAACACCACCAGGCTGATCTGTTTATTAGGCTGCAGCAGTAACACCACCAGGCTGATCTGTTTATTAGGCTGCAGCAGTAACACCACCACCACCAGGCTGATCTGTTTTTAGACTGCAGCAGTAACACCACCAGGCTGATCTGTTTATTAGGCTGCAGCAGGAACACCACCAGGCTGATCTGTTTATTAGGCTGCAGCAGTAACACCACCACCACCAGGCTGATCTGTTTTTTAGACTGCAGCAGTAACACCACCAGGCTGATCTGTTTATTAGGCTGCAGCAGTAACACCACCAGGCTGATCTGTTTATTAGGCTACAGCAGTAACACTACAGGCTGATCTGTTTATTAGACTGCAGCAGTACCACCACCAGGCTGATCTGTTTATTAGGCTGCAGCAGTAACACCACCAGGCTGATCTGTTTATTAGGCTGCAGCAGTAACACCACCAGGCTGATCTGTTTATTAGGCTGCAGCAGTAACACCACCACCACCAGGCTGATCTGTTTATTAGGCTGCAGCAGTAACACCACCAGGCTGATCTGTTTATTAGGCTGCAGCAGTAACACCACCAGGTTGATCTGTTTTTTAGACTTCAGCAGTAACACCACCAGGCTGGTCTGTTTATTAGGCTGCAGCAGTAACACCACCAGGCTGATCTGTTTATTAGGCTACAGCAGTAACACTACAGGCTGATCTGTTTATTAGACTGCAGCAGTACCACCACCAGGCTGATCTGTTTATTAGGCTGCAGCAGGAACACCACCAGGCTGATCTGTTTTTAGACTGCAGCAGTAACACCACCAGGCTGATCTGTTTTTAGACTGCAGCAGTAACACCACCAGGCTGATCTGTTTATTAGGCTGCAGCAGGAACACCACCAGGCTGATCTGTTTTTAGACTGCAGCAGTAACACCACCAGGCTGATCTGTTTTTTAGACTGCAGCAGTAACACCACCAGGCTGATCTGTTTATTAGGCTGCAGCAGTAACACCACCAGGCTGATCTGTTTATTAGGCTGCAGCAGTAACACCACCAGGCTGATCTGTTTATTAGGCTACAGCAGTAACACCACCAGGCTGATCTGTTTATTAGGCTGCAGCAGTAACACCACCAGGCTGATCTGTTTATTAGGCTGCAGCAGTAACACCACCAGGCTGATCTGTTTATTAGGCTGCAGCAGTAACACCACCACCACCAGGCTGATCTGTTTATTAGGCTGCAGCAGTAACACCACCAGGCTGAGAGAACCTTTTCAAAGGAGGATACATTTTTGTTAAGGAGGCCGTTTCACTCCCGAATTGCTTGAACTCCCTATTTAATTGTGTCCATGGTTCATGTCCTGCTGTGATCCATGCTGTGCCGCCAGTGTAGCGAGTGGAGTAGCGGGCGCCAACTAGCTTGTCGTACGTAGGCGCAGTGACCCGGGCTGCCCTTAGCCAGCCATTAGTAGAGAGGTGACCTTTGACAAACAAACCGGGTCGCTCTGGGTCGTCCTCTTTCTTTCAGAGCTGGGGAGCTTAACAAACACAGCCGCCCAAACGGGGGTAAACAGACACACACACACCGACATCCCTCAAGACAGGTCTGGGTAAACAACCGTGCAGTAGCAGCCAACACTCTACATATACTCACAGTGAAGACTGATCTCAGGTTATGTAGCTGGTCTATATCTACATATACTCACGGTGAAGACTGATCTCAGGTTATGTAGCTGGTCTATATCTACATATACTCACAGTGAAGACTGATCTCAGGTTATGTAGCTGGTCTATATCTACATATACTCACAGTGAAGACTGATATCAGGTTATGTAGCTGGTCTATATCTACATATACTCACGGTGAAGACTGATCTCAGGTTATGTAGCTGGTCTATATCTACATATACTCACGGTGAAGACTGATCTCAGGTTATGTAGCTGGTCTATATCTACATATACTCACAGTGAAGACTGATCTCAGGTTATGTAGCTGGTCTATATCTACATATACTCACGGTGAAGACTGATCTCAGGTTATGTAGCTGGTCTATATCTACATATACTCACAGTGAAGACTGATCTCAGGTTATGGAGCTGGTCTATATCTACATATACTCACAGTGAAGACTGATCTCAGGTTATGTAGCTGGTCTATATCTACATATACTCACAGTGAAGACTGATCTCAGGTTATGTAGCTGGTCTATATCTACATATACTCACAGTGAAGACTGATCTCAGGTTATGTAGCTGGTCTATATCTACATATACTCACGGTGAAGACTAATCTCAGGTTATGTAGCTGGTCTATATCTACATAAACTCACAGTGAAGACTGATCTCAGGTTATGTAGCTGGTCTATATCTACATATACTCACGGTGAAGACTGATCTCAGGTTATGTAGCTGGTCTATATCTACATATACTCACAGTGAAGACTGATCTCAGGTTATGGAGCTGGTCTATATCTACATATACTCACAGTGAAGACTGATCTCAGGTTATGTAGCTGGTCTATATCTACATATACTCACAGTGAAGACTGATCTCAGGTTATGTAGCTGGTCTATATCTTTCACCAGGCCTTGACTGGACCATCGCACCAGGTAATTCTCACTGGGGAGGAGGGGAAGAACCGATATCAACATTTTAGCTTTACAATCTGGCATCACAAATCAACTCTAGTCTCAAGATGATCAAATGACAATCGACTGACTAATGTCGTACACAGGTGAGACGTTTCCTGAACAGTATTCCGGAACAAGAGAAAACCCCCAGGCAGGCTGGCAGCTGGGTCGGTGCTGTAACGTTCCTGGCTCTGCACTTGGGCCTAGGACAGTACTATTCCCATGATTCAGAGGTTCTCCAGAAATCCTGATGAGAGGATTCCCACAATAGTGAGGAAATAACCAGGGAGGGAACCCTCTAACCGGGGAGGGAACCCTCTAACCGGGGAGGGGAGGCTCTAACCGGGGAGGCTCTAACCGGGGAGGGAACCCTCTAACCGGGGAGGGAACCCTCTAACCGGGGAGGGGACCCTCTAACCGGGGAGGGGACCCTCTAACCGGGGAGGGGACCCTCTAACCGGGGAGGGGACCCTCTAACCGGGGAGGGGACCCTCTAACCGGGGAGGGGACCCTCTAACCGGGAGGGGACCCTCTAACCGGGGAGGAACCCTCTAACCGGGAGGGAACCCTCTAAACGGGGAGGGAACCCTCTAACCGGGGAGGGAACCCTCTAACCGGGGAGGGAACCCTCTAACCGGGAGGGAATCCTCTAACCGGGAGGGAATCCTCTAACCGGGAGGGAATCCTCTAACCGGGGAGGGAATCCTCTAACCGGGAGGGAATCCTCTAACCAGGGAGGGAACCCTCTAACCGGGGAGGGAACCCTCTAACCGGGGAGGGAATCCTCTAACCGGGAGGGAATCCTCTAACCAGGGAGGGAATCCTCTAACCAGGGAGGGAATCCTCTAACCGGGATTTCAGGAAAACCTGGGAAATTTGAGAAAGTGTCCAGAACTCTTGCGACCCTTGGCATACCTGATAAACTTTAACCCTCAGAGGGTCACAGAGGAACATACCTGATGACCTTTAACCTTAAAAGAAACAATTCAAAACAACTAATTCCTATAATTTACAGTGTTAAATAAGTACAATATTTTTTTGTGAGCAAATGTTTCAATTTGTCGTTATGATAAGTTTGGTAGTAACTTGTGAAAATCGTTGCGGAAATCTGTTGAAGCTCAAGTCGACTACAAAACCCACAATGCAACGCTCTCCCTATGGGCTCGATGTACTGTACGCGATGACCTTTAAAACCTATGACGTCATAGGAGGTTACATACCTGATGAACTTTGACTCAACAGGGTCGTAGAGCGACATGAGGACCTCTGCATCTTCTCCGATCTTACACACCACGTTCTTCAGGGTGACGAAGAGAGCGAAGGACGGTGTCTGGGCGAACTTGGCCTGCCTGCTCAGATCTACATTCTGTTTCTGAGACTGTCCCAGGGAGAGGAGGAGGAGGAAACAGAGATGTTGTATTTAATACAGGGGTCCAGTAGTCTTCCCTAGCCTGACTGTCATATCATCTGGGCCACGGGCCTATGAAGGTTAAAGAAGGTTGAGAATCACACACAAGAGAAACATTTGAAGGGGACTCTTAGCTAGTTTTCAGCACTGAGGACGGACACAGTGACTGGACTGTTATTCCCCATTAGTCAGATCCATCTTCATTAGACTGGACAGTGACTAGACTGTTATTCCCCATCAGTCAGACCCATCTTCATTAGACTAGACTGTTATTCCCCATCAGTCAGACCCATCTTCATTAGACTGGACTGTTAATTCCCCATCAGTCAGACCCATCTTCATTAGACTGGACAGTGACTAGACTGTTATTCCCCAACAGTCAGACTGGATAGTGCCTGGGTTACTACTCCTTCAAGACTGTTGGAAAATAATTCCAGGTGAAGCTGGTTGAGAGAATGCCAAGAGTGTGAAAATCAAGGCAAAAGGTGGCTACTTTGAAGAAACTAATATATAAAACATATTTTGATTTGTTTAACACTTTTTTGGTCACTACATGATTCCATATGTTTTATTTCATAGTTTTGATGTCTTCACTATTATTTTACAATGTAGAAAATAGTTTAAAAAATAAATAAAATCCCTGAATGACTGGTACTGTACGTGATAATGATTTTGAGAAGAGGTGCTAGTTCTGATTCAAATTCACAAAGCCCTTAAAGAAACATCTGAAAGAAGGCATTAACATTCATGGTGGTGACCTGAGACAATGTAATATCACTCCATGTATACACAAAGGCAGAGATGGAAAGGTCTCACAAGATGACTCCTCATAGCTGAAGGGCACTTAACCAATTTAGAGTCACTTCATGTGGTACCATAATCCCTATAGGGCCCTGGTCAGAAGTAGTGCATTATATAGGGAATAGGGTGCAATTTAGGATGTAGATTCAGGCAGGGAGAGAGAGAGGAGAGGTGGCGGGGGAGAGAG